>NC_056733.1:1995172340-1995424840 GCF_019279795.1 Protopterus annectens | reverse complement strand
TGAACGACATACATACAACTATTAAGAACAAGACAAACAACATACAAGCAACTATTAAGAATAAGGCAAAAAAGTAAATATACATGAACATACAAAGTGCAAAGTGCAACTCAGTGCAAGAAACTCTGAAAGAACAAGTATTAACAATATGTAAACAATACTGCAGAATCCTCAGAGGCTTGGGAAAAAGAATACCCCAGCCTAATAAGCTGAGTTAACCATTTATGAACTTGATGGTTTGTGGAAAAAACTCTTCTTATATCTGCTTGTTTTGGTGCATATTAATCTATAATGCCTGGCTGATCATGATAGTTCAAAAAGTTGATGGCCTGGATGTGAAGGGTCGATGATTTTCCCTGCCCTTTTCATGACACTGGAATAGTGCAGGTCCTGTAAGGAGGGCAGACTAGCACCAATGATATTTTCTGCAGACCTGACTATTCAATGTAATTTATTTTTGTCATGATTAGACAGAGATCCAAACCACACTGTTATGGATGAGCTGAGAACAGACTCAAAGACTGCTGTATAGAACCAAATCAACAGTTCCTATGGGAGGTTGAGCTTCCTCAGCTGTCACAGAAAGTACATTCGCTATTGTGCCTTTTTTATGATGGACCCCTCTCTCAGATCAAAAAACCACAATCTTCTAAACTTATATAAGCCTCATTGACACCACCCCCCCCGGCCACCTACTATTATCCTGCTCCCTAGCTAAACTCAGGAATTCTCTCCCTACCACCCTTCAAAATACTCAAAGCCACTCAAACTTCAAAACTCTTCTCCAATCTCATCTCCTTTCAAAGTGGGAATGTTTCTGTACCCCTACCACATAAACTCTTTTAACACCATCTCCCAATCACTATATACCTCAGCCTTCTATCACTGTGCTCTCTTACTCTTTGCCTCTACTTCCTCTCCTACCCTACCCTACACCTCATAAACTTCCCCCAACCCACTCCCTTTCTCCACTATATTCCACCTTTTACCTATCCCACCTCACCTTCTTCTCTCTGTCCTCTCCTCATATTTCTAACTTTCAAAAAAAATAAAATAAAAATAAGCTTGTTTTTTATCTCTACATAAATGTTTTACTTACATGTTTTTTTCATCTGAAATGCCTGTACTTTTAATATGTTTCAACTACATGAACCTCACTTTTGTTAATCATTACCTAGGATTAGAAATGCTATGTCTTTTTTTAACAAATTGGATATTATCTCTGTATTTTTCACTGTTCTACTACTTTATTTACTTTTGTATAACTATTGTAAAATTGTTTATATCCTGTGGAGCTTTTCTCCCTGGGCCTCCACTGACAATGGGCTCTTTCAGGCCCAGTGGACTATCCTGGTCATCAAACTGTAATAAATAAATAAATAAATTAATTAAAATTTCCCTAGTTTCACCTGCTGTTTCCTATAGGTTAGAAAATTGGTGATCCATTGACAGGTGGAAACAATGGTGCTGAAAATTTACTTAAATATGGAATGTACTTGCCTAGATAGTTGACCATGCCAAGAAAACGTTGTAGGGCTTGGACATTGTCTGGACCTAGCATCTTGAGAATTGCTGTTTGCTTTGAAGGATCTGGTCGTAAGCTTGAACTGATAAACAAGTGACCAACATAAGTAATTTCTCGTAGCCTGAACTTATCATCTACTATAATAGCACATGGATAGCCAGAAAAAAATTGCTCCATCACACACTGAAAGGCTTCATTGGCAGAATTTATCCCAAATGGTATTCTCAGAAATCTGTATCTTCCAAATGGCATACAGAATGTGGTTAACAATGAAGATTTTCAGCCAAACAAAATTTGCCAAAATGAACTCTTTGCATCTAAGACAGAAAAAACAGTGGTATTTGGCATGAGGGCAGCAACCTCTTCAACTGTGCGCATTGGATGATGAGGCCTTTTAATGCTTTGTTACGATCTCTTGGATCAATACATATTCTGATATTATCTGAGCTTTTCTTATGAGATAATAACATGGAGGATACCCATTCAGTAGGTTCTTCTACTGGACAAATTACTCCTAGCTACACCATTTTTTCTATCTTGGCTTTGACTCTGCTCTGCATAACTACTGGAACTTTCCCTGCTGGTCTGACAACTGGGCTGACCTCTGGGTCTAACTTCATTGAGTACACAAAAGGTAGTTTTCCTAGTTTGTCTGCAAAAATATCAGCATACTCAGAAAAAATAGCTTGAATAAAATTTGAGCTGTTGTCATTCAGGCTTACATGGTGAATCTCTCTTCATTAAGTGAAATCAAGTCCCATTCTCAAACTGTCTCTGAAGCCCAACAATGACTACATGTGTCTCTTTACTATGAAAAATTGCATGTCATGGCTGTTCCCAGCAGAATAACATGAAAGCAACTACTGAGCCCTCAGTTTGAATCTCTTCACCACCATAAGCAACAAGCTTTGCACCCTTTCACAAATCAAGTTGTTCTGCAGCTTTTACTCTAGCAAATGTTTCTGCTGATGTAACACTGAGCCAGTATCTACTTTGAGCTCTATAGGACTCCCATTAATCTAAACACTACAAAAATGTCATTTTTTGCCCAGAAATCTATTGCATTAATTATTTCACCAAGCACAGACACACCATGAACATAAAAAGTAGGGTTGCAACTTTCAAATTGATCAGCATGCCTCTTGAAATGCCCTCTTAGTAAAATAATGTGCCTTATTTGATTTACAAAACCTTTTGAAATGATTCCATTTATTGTAAGAATGACACTGCTGACCAAAAGCTAAGCACTTTTCTCTTTTGTATTGGTGATTTCCACCACAGTTATGACATTTGACTATGAAGCTGGGTGGGGGTACATGTTTTGAGTTTGCTGACTCACCCTCATGGTCTGGAATTTGTTGGAAAGACTCAGGGTTCCCAGCTACTGTTACAGGATCAGCAGTAGCTGCCATGTGCTCGGGCCTGTTTCTTTTAACCATGTGCTGCATATTATCAACATGAGCTTTGTCACTGTGCCTTTCTCAGCTATTCTCATTTGTAAGAATACTTGTGTGCTTTTCTGTCAGCTTGCACATCTGACAAATCTCAACGGCTTTATTTAACATCAAATCACTTTCTCAAAGCAAAGTCTTTCTCACTATGTCATTATTAATACCACACACAAGCCTGTATTTTATCAACTCATCTCTCAATTCACCAGATCAGCATGTTTTAGCCTTGTTTCTCAAGACAGTTATATATGCTGCAAAAGTTTCACCAGGCTTTTTATCCCTTGTGCAAAATAAGTGTCTTTCCATTGTAACATTCGTTTAGGGGGTTACACTTTTCTCTAAATTTACATTTTAAGCAATCTAGGTCTTCCCTTGCTTGTTTCAGCTGGTACCACTATATGGAGGTCTTCCCCCTCCCCTGCAAACACAGCAGGTGCATACACCAATGAACGCTCTCTTTCAATGGCCTCTGAACCAGCTAAATTAAGCAGAATAAATGGTTTTGTACATGCATCTTTGTCAGAAAAAACAGCCTATATGAAAATATCATAATCCTGCTCAAGCACTCTCCAATTTTCTGCACTATTATCAAACACCAGTGGTGCGGGTCTGCAAAAACATTCTGCCATGCCCATAGATTATACTAAAACACAATGCAAAATTGTCCCTTGTAATTATGTTTGAACATTCACACACACCAGGTTCTTGTAATAATAATCAAATGCACAATAAGCTCTTTGAAATGCTGTACTTTGTGAAATATGCTTTAAAACAACTGTACTTTGCAAAATAACTGCACTGCAATACTGCACACACTTGCAAACACTTTGCACACTTTGGATATTGTGAAGCTTTAGTTAATACAAAAAAGTAGCACACAGCAAAACATATGGTCGTTTTCACTTTTTTTGTACATTTTATATTCGGATATTGTTTCAAATATTTTCTTAATTGTTTTGAATATTTTTATAAATATGTCACAGTTCCGGACATTTCATTTAATAAGAAATTCATTTTGAGCATTCTGAGTTCTTTCTTTTATATTTGTATCAAAATAAATAATTAAAGCAAGTTTTATTACCTGGACTTTGTTTCTGACTTGTTTTGTGAGTTGTTTGAGCAGTAGGGATGATGCACTCCTGTATATTCCTCCAACTTTAACCAGCTGCCTCAAGACTCTAACTCTGGATTCCATTCTGACATCACGTTGCTCTTCTTATGTCCATTAAGAAGATGTTTGAGGCTTGGGTGTTCATTTAAGTAGTTTATTGTATACAAACACATCAGGATGGATGGCAGGAATATTGAACTTAAACGAACAGTCTAACTGACTGACTACATACTTGCATGCTCACACTCTGGCTGCTCAATCAAAATGGCACTTTTGCTTGCACGTGCTCAGTACTTATATCCATGTGTTGACTCACTGGAAAGCTTCTTAAAGGTATATCATACACTTTGATCTACATTCATCATCATTATTATTTTGTAAACCACTTGTTCTAGTGAGGATGACGGTGACAAACAAATCTCTTGCTAATTTTTCTTTCTACAGTATTTGATATATTAAGCACACCTTCTTTTCTAGTATTTAGGGCCATTTAGAACATTGCTTGCAGTTATCTTGCAAAAGAAGGTAATTTCACTGGGGGCACTGTTGCAAGTTAAGCTTGATTGGTTGTACTTTTCACTTATTACAGAGACCTCTGCTTTATGTGAAATTGCTCTCCTTTGTCTGGAGTGCCTTGAACTGCATAATGAGTCATTGCTGTGCCTGCTTTGACCTACTTACCAGACATGATTGTCTGCCTCAGACCCTATGACACCAGGAAGTGCTTACTCTTTTGCTCTGTTGATTGATATATAGACAGACAGCTTTTGCTGATATTTATTTAACACTATTTGTTATATTGGGCACATCTCTTCTACAGTGTTTGGGGCCATTTAGAACACTTCTTGCAGTTATCTTGTGGGAGAAGGTAATCTACTGTTGGTCTGCACGTTAAATCGTTGCAAGTTCTGTTTGGCTGCTTGTGCTTATTATTTACTGCATATTGCTTTAGTATGCATGCCATTGATCTCTACCGTCTACTGCAGAGAGCCTCAAGAGTTGACTCTGTATAGTAGCCAGTGTGCACTTTTCTGTAATTTTCCAACAAGTGACCTTTATTTTGCTCTTATTACTGTGGATCTTGTTTTACTATTGATTATGTTCTTGTAGGCTGTTAATTGTATTCCATTATGAATTCTTGAAAACAAATCATTGTACCTATCTGCACTATACATTTTGTGTATTTATCCATTTTATAAGACATAAACTTATCTGGTCAAAATAGTGGGCCAACAGCTCTTCAGTTTCCAGCTGCATAGTACTTGGAGTTCTTAAGCAGTATAGGAACTGCCAAATGCTCACAATGAACTATTACTTGGCAAATGTGATACACTCTGTGTAAGGTATATTTGCACAACATACCCTCAAAACAAAAATGATGGTCAATGAGTATTACATAATTTCACCAACACCACTACAAAAAGATTACAAACCAACATATACTGAGGCAGTCAAAAAGTCACTTTCCAAGCCCCCTAAAAACAGGATGATTAAACCTCAGCAGAAATCTACAAACACACCACCACCACACCTCAGCCAAAGTTATGAGTTACCAGGCTGAAGACCATAAACTGGATGTTCATCATTTCTACTGCTGCACTAGCCCTTAGGCTATATGGGTTGTTTCCTGCCCAGGAAACGACTGGCCAGCTTCATGAAGCTGTGCCCCCACCTCTCACACCTTCACTCTGACTGCTAATTGGCTAATCATATGAAGGGAAATCAGCAGCCAGAGTGTAGCTTTCTTCAGTACTTTCTCGCCATCTCAAGAAGAAGCATCCTCTCTGGCATCTTAGGAACAGCAATTGACCTAGAGCTTCATTTCTGGCAAATAAATCCCTTTTGGCAACCCCTCCACTCAGAAATGATTGCCCTTTTAAGAAAAATAGCAATTTATCTGTTTTTTATTTTTTTACTACAAGCAGTATTTTCCCTTTAAAGAACCCAGTATTTTTTTTTATTTCAGAAGCTTCCTGTCAGGGACCGGTATTTTTAGCTTAGGGTGATTATTAAGGTAGCTGGGAATAATTTTGTGAAAAAAATTCTGTACTTCTTGTGTAAACTTTGAAATTTGTGAAACAGGAAAGTTTACAGAGAAAAAGGCAGGGAATTGGATGTCAGTGTAATGCTTATACTCACTGTGATAAATACCAGCCATTTTGATCCTTTCAGAGTGTTTGAGTTTTTGAACTGTAGTAACAGGGGAAGTTTGTGAAAAATTGTGTACTGCTTTGGTAAACTTTTAATTTTGTGGAACAGGACACTTTACAGAGAGACAGATGAGGAATTGTATGTTAGTGTAATGCTTATGCTCATCTTGTGTACCTCCCCGGAGTATATGAAGAAAGACATTATGGAGCTTTCAGACTGTGTCTCTCAGGCTGGTATAAGCCTAGCACTAAGCAGCATATTACCATCACTGTGGATGATGCTACAATATGAGGAAAAATTATTGAATGCAACAAATGACTGTCTTTCTGATGTCATTCAAAGGGGATCCAATATTTGCAGCTTGGGAGGATATGGTTAACAGACCATGATGTTGCTTTGTAAAGGATGGTCTGTACCTTTTCCCTCTAGGCTTTTGAATACTGACTAAAACTTTATCCACCCCCAAAGTGCCCGTTTTAGGCAATGCCAAATTGACAAACCTACTGACATAGCAAAATCAACTCAACTGAACCTCAGGATGTTACTGGTCAATGCCAGAAGCCTAAATAAAAAATGACATTCCCTCCAAGCCTTCCTCACACTCAAGAATATAGATATCTGTGTAGTTACGGAGATATGGCTTAAAGTGACACAGTGTACCTTGGCAGTGCAAAGTTTCACTGCCTTCCACACTTTTAGATCGGTAGCTGCACAGAAAAGGGCAGAAGGTGGAGGTGTTTCAATATACATCAATAACAAGCATACCTCTAGTGTGATCAAACAGGATGATGTGCGGGAGTTCCTTCATGTGTAGATCACCACAGATAAAATCCCGTAACATATCCTAGTCAGCAACAGGTCATCCTCCATATCCTAAGAAGCTCACAATTCAAACTTGGACCTACAGGAGACACCATCCAACCTAATACCTTACTCATAACAGACTTTAATTACCTATCTATAAACTGGGAATCCTACATTGCCTCAAATATACAGGCACAAGGATTCCTGGACTTCAAAACTACAAACATCTTTGACCAAATAGTGAAAATGACCACTAGAGGCTCCAACATACTGGACCTCGTGCTCACAAATATGGGAGAATGTTGCACCCCCTCAACAATGTCTCATGCTCCATGGTAAGGTCTGTCCATAAAGTTGTCTCCTTCAAAATCAAAATCAGCTCTGTAATCACATTAAAAACAGTAACAGTCAGGGACTTTTCAAAGGCAAATTACCTTTTATTTAGTGATGGTTTATCAAAATTCAATACCCCTCCAAACCTGAAGAACACAGCAGCCTATGCTGAATTGTGCTTAGAAACTCTGTCAAGGGTTGCATAAAGGCTGCTGTACCTATCAGAAACAAGCCCAGGACCAGCCCCAGAAAAACAACTACTCTGGTGGCATCCCAAATTAAACAGGACATATAATAAAAGAAAAAGAATATGGCAAAAATTAGAAAGGGTAATTCTTATAAAGATAAAAACTCTGTGATAAAACTAAATAAGCCACTATGAGGGATGATCATAGGATAACAGGAAGTTATTAGGCTATTGACCCTGAGGCCCTTACAAGCCTTTAGCCCAAGTTCTGTCAAGTCAGCACCCAATGACCTGGGCAGTGATGAAGTACAGGCCAACACTAAGGGACTCTGGCTAACAAAGTTAGCAGACGACTGCAAACTGGGATCCATTACTGAATCCCCAAATGATGTGGACATTCTACAAATGGGCCTTACAGAAACAGATGCTTGGTGCCAGAGTCATGGGCTCAAGCTCAATGCCAAGAAATGTATAGTTATCTCCTTTGGGAAAAAACATATACCTGTGAATTACCACATAGGGGGCAGTACACGAAACACCAAAAGTGTGGTAAGAGACTTGGGGACACAGGTGGACAGTAGTGTCATCTTCGATAACCACATCGCCACAACAGTCAGGAAATCCTTCTATGTGGTACACCTCATCACTAAGGGCTTTTCATCCAGAAAAAAGGAGGTCATTGTCCCACTGTACTCATCCCTCATTAGACCCATTATAGAATACAACGCCCCATTTGGTATGTACCTCTCAAGACATCTGCAACAACTGGAAAGGCCACAGAAATACCTCACTAAAAGAATCACAGGCCTAAAGCAGATGCCCTATGCTGACCACCTTAAAAAACTCCAGCTATACTCTGTTGCATATCGTCTACTCAGAGGCGATCTCTGCTTAACATACAAGACCATGTCAAACCCAGAGCTGTTGGACATGCCACACTTAAAGAAAACCCAATCCCTCAGAGCCACACGCTCCAGGGATCGAAACCTTGTCATCACAATAAACAAAACATGCTGAAGGGATAGGTTCCTGACCCAGAGACTCCCCAGACTCTGGAATAGATTGCCCATACATGTCAAGCAGTGTGCCTCTTTGGCCCTCTTCAAAAGGAACCTTGACGATTGGATGGGAGAAAGGAAATTCACCCCTGGGATCACATCAATTGCCCTGCTAGACAGGAGTCAAGGGAAGCAAATAGTGTGGGAAAAAATAGCCAGGTAATTGTTATAGCTAGGCTTGTATAGGCCCTAGGGCTGTTAGCCTAGTACCAACCTTTGAACCTATGAACCTGTCCAGTAGGGACACAGGTGGAATCTCAGGGGTGTATTTCCTGTTCCCCATCCAGTTATCCAGGTTGCATTTAAAAAGGGTTAATGAGGTACGCAGTTTATCATGAAGGGAGTCTATTCCACAGAAGGGGGAGCCTCTGGGACACAAATCTGTCCCACCAACAAGTCCTAATGATGTCACAGACCAGGCTGAGGTTGCGCGTGCGGGTTACTTGAGTGGAGCTTGACTTACGGATTTGCAGCAGTCCCATCAAGTCTGAGATTGCTTTGTATGCCAGACAGAGGTCACCTTTGAGGAGTCTATATGAGACTGAGTAGAGGGACAGGGCCTATTAGGTCTAGTAAAGCCAAATCTGAGGTTAAGATAGTCTTCCAGGTGAAAGATGAGGCCTTCTTCAGCTATGTCAGGAACCTCAAGGAAAGCACACAGCAATGTGCTGAACTGGTGGTTAATGGAGCCACATTCACAAAGCCTGGTGATATAGCGAACCTGTCAGCAGACAAATTCAGTTCCAACTTTACCCACCCAATCCCAACCATCCCCCAAAAATACCCTCAAATATAACCCCCCCTACTAAAACTAGGGAGCATGTACTGACTGCACTCACTAAAGCCAAAAACACACCCTCAATGTTCCTGTTAAGATCCCAGAATGCCTTCTGAACAGTCTAAAATACAACTTATCAGGACCCCTGGAGTCAGTATTTAACTATATTTTTAAAACAGGCTTTGGGCCAAGTGAATGGAGGATTGCAACAATCATCCACCTTCATAAGTGAAGACCTTCAACACATACTGGAAACTACAGAGCCATTAGTCCCACTTGTCTTATTTGTAAAGCCATAGAAAGAACTACCATGGAAATTATCATTGAGGACATAGGAGACACCCAGACACTGGATCCATCCCAGTTTGGCTTTGTCAAAAGAAGGTCATGCTTACTGAAACTGGTGGATGTCTTCAAAAAGGTCACTAAGGCAATGAATGATAAGAAAATGGAGCATACTGCCTACATACATCTGGCTAAAGCATTTAATACAATACCCCCCCCCCCAACATAGGGACTGTCAAACAAACTTACAGAACTAGGTATAAGCCCCCTTTTATAACATGCTGAATAGCTAGCTGGCTCACTAATAGGACCCAAGAGGTCAGAATCAGTTAAGCCACCTCCACAGAGAAGCTGGTCATCTTGGAGTCGTCAAGGGGTCTGTGCTAGGCCCACTCCTCTTTGGCATTTACTTCTTAGGTGTCAAAGCCAATGTCAAAGGCCTCTGGTTAACCAAGTTTGCAGATGACTGCAAACTAGAAACAGTCATTGAATCCCCCCAAGATGAGAACATCTTTTATGAAGGTCTAACACAGACAAATGCTTGGTGTCAAAGCTGTGGCTCAAAACTCAATATCAAGAAATGCATTATAGTACCTTATGAGAAGTCGGGCACCCAGGGCAACTACATCATCAAAAAAACACCCCTAAAATTTGGTTCACTAGTCAGGGATCTGGGAACTCATGTAGATAGCAAACTAGCCTTTTACCAGCTTATGTTCAAGGTAGTAAGAAAATCCTTCTATGTTGCACAACTTATAAGCAAGAGCATGGAATCTAGGTCCAGATATATCATTATACCATTGTACGTGGCCCCATCAGACCCATCATAGAGTATAATGTCCCTTTTGGTATATACCTAACCAAACACAAACAGCACCTGGAATGTCCACTAAGGTTCCTTACAAAATGAATACAGGGAATAAACACAATTCCCTACACTGATTGCCTCAAAGTCCTGTCTCTTTACTCGGTATCATACAGACTTCTGAGAAGTGATCTTTGCCTGGCACACAAGACATCCATGGACCCTGTTTTGATGACTCTTTTGCACATTCACAAAACAAATAGCATCAAAACTACTATATGAAAAGACCTAAATTTTGCTTGTAACATAAATAGGATATGCGAGAGAGACAGCTATGTTTCTCAGAGAATTCTCATTCTCTGGAACAGGATTCCAATCTATGTGAAGTAGAATTCCTCCCTATCCCTATTTAAACACATCTTGGACCAATGGATGAATAATCAAAATTCACCCCTGGTCTAGTGCCTATGTCTGTTATGGACAGAGGCAGTCAGTAAATCACCCCCTATATAAATCAAATGTGTGGGTCACATTTGGGTTGCATGTCTAGGCTTATAAGGGGCCTAGTGGTCGCTAGCCTAGTTTACCTACCTGCCATTTTGATTTTGTCAGTGTGTGTACAAGTGTTTTAACAGTACTGACAGGGGAATTTTCTGTTCTAACTTTACATTTTATAATTTAAGTGACTGGGGGAGAATGTTATGAGTGTACGTTTGCTGCTTGTGAACACTCAGAGACAACTTAGTTTCCAACTGACTCGCTCCAGCTGCACTTACCTCTTCTGGTGCTTCTTCCTCATTTGCAGCATGTTTACTTACTCTGGTCTAGCTGGCTCTTCTTCTGTAGTACCTAGAAATTAAAAATCACTTCCCATGGAGTCCTTGCTTTTGTTTCTGACTTAGTCTATGACTCAGCAGATAATGTGGAAACCTGCAGTGGCTATTGGCTGTTTCTCAGATCACTCAGTTTCTTCCCCAGCTTCCTCTATCATTGTCCATTTGTCCAGCATGAACCAGGGGTCAGCCACATCCTCTATGGCTGTTCCAGTGCTTGATATGGGCATGGGAGAACCATCTTCTCTGGGTCTGGGAAATACTCTGTGAGGTTCCTCTTACAGTAACCAGGGCAAGAGACCATTAGTCTGTGCAGGCATTTCTCCTTAATGTCAGTCCTCTTATGCTGAAATTCCTATTTAAAAAAAAAGTTACACATTGTTCTTTTAATGAAGTCATTACTGTTAAAAAAGTTGAGTTCCTTACCTTGGCAAGACAGGCATTACATGCATTACAATCCTAGTACAAAGAATCCTTTACAAATGGGCATTCGCTGTAAAATTATTTCTGAAGAAACAGGGTCTGGTGATTCTGATTTTGACAAAGACAGGGCTTCTTCTCTTATGGATTCCCAAGCCCAACTCTCTCTGACTCGGAGCAAACCTTTAAATGTTATCCTCATGTGGAAGAATTTTATTTAATCATATCTTTGCCAGGATAAATTAGATATTTTCATGGGAACAAATAAGATGTAACCCCTGAACTGAGTAGATACAATAATGTTACAACTGAAAATACCTCATTCCTCTCCCATCCCTCCTATACTGCCAGCCCTGGAGGATGTGTTGAATGCTGACTATCCTGCCTAGCCATCAGTTCCATAAAGAAGAAAAGCTCTTTTCTACCCTTTCTCAGGTATCTAAACATGCTTTGAAGTATGTGTGTGACTTTGCAGATACTGTGTCTAGGGCCACTGCTACTGCTACAGTGTTGAGAATATATGCTTGAGTAAGTAACAAGAACATTATTGATGAGGCAAAGTATGAGATCTTGGATTCAACTTTAGATAAGGATGTATTGCTTGGCCCTTTTCTGACAAACAAAATGCACAAAAAAGAGATTGCTGGAGGGTAACAAAAAATAGAGGTCTTTTTCTGAAAAGGGATAGACCAGCAGTACAGAAAGACTATGTCAGCATTCCTTACCCTGTCAATATCTCTGCACATCTGTCCAAAAATGGCCTTCAACATTCTCCTTTGGCATAAGATTGTTATTTTGGACTCCTGGGTGTTAAATGTGGTGCAGGAGGGCTACATATAGCACTGGATACAAAAAAACCTCCTTTAAGAGGCAATACCTCCCCGAACTTCAAATCAAACAGAATTCTTTTTCCTCAGGTTCTTCAGCCTTTACACTCCAAGGGAGTAATTGAACCAGTGCATTTAAGTCAAAGAAGCAAAGGTTACTCTTACTGAATATTTCTAGTAACAAAGAAAGAAGCGTTTTGGAAACCAGTACTAGAGCTTTCATTTCTAAATATGTTTGTATGTGAAAGCTCCAAAGTTCAAAATGTTGACCTAACAGAAACTGTTACCTCTCACTCCCCACATAAGTTTCTTGGCAACTCTAGACCAAGTGGATGCTTACCATCATATTCCCATAAACATAGTCTTCAGAAAATTTCTAAGGTTCTCTGTTTCTGGGTCACATTAGAATTCTCTGCATTACCCTTCAGTTTAGAGCTCCAAGGCTATTTACAAAATGATTACCTCCAGTCACAGCTTACTGCAGACTGAATGAAATTGACATTATTCTTTATTTTAGATAACTTGCTTATCTTTGCAGAGTTCATATCAAAAGCCTCTTTTGACCTATCAGGGCTTCCATATAAATATTGTAAAACCCTTCTTGACTCCATCTCATAGGATTGTGTTAATGGGATGCCTTAAAGATTCTTCTCTTCAAAAGGCTTTTTTAAGACACAAACAAGATGACTCTTTATCTGATTTTTTCCTGAACGTCTCCAATCAGTATCAGACTGCTGCAAGAAAATTTATCAGGATTGTAGGGTTTGTGGCTTCTGGGACTCTCATGATACCTCTTGCCAAAGTATACATGAGAAAGATACAATGTTTTTTAAAAACACATGTACCCAGCATTTGCATTCTCTGGAGTATCAAATTCCAGTTTTGAGCTTTATAAGAAAGGCTCTGTATTGGTGAAGACAAAACATTCAACTAAACACAGGCCTCCCCTTCTTTCTTCTCAGATCCCAAATCAATCTGTCAACATTCACACATCAGAATTGGTTTGGGGAGCAGTTTCCAAAGGGGTAATGGTCCAAAGTCTGTGGAATCCTACAGACTGACCAAACCACATCAACTGAAAAGAAACATTGGCTGTGATCCATGCCTTCATGTTGTCTCTCCATCACCTTTGGTCCTCAAGACCTCTTCAAGTGATAATAGACAATACCACAGTCATATAGCATATCAGCAAGCATGGAGGTACAAAGTTGTATATCCTATTTAGGCTGGCAGTGATGCCTAGGGATTTAGCTCTTTAGCGTTTCTTAACCCTGCAAGCATATTACATTCTGCCTGAGCAAAACAAAGTGGCAAACAAGCTGAACAGGACCAGGAAAGACCCTCACAAATGGAAATTGAATGAGGAGGTCTTCTAGCAATTGATCAAGTCATGGGGAGCATCTCAAATAGATCCTTCCAAAACAGACAGCTAAAAAAAATTGTTCCAGGCTCCTTGTAAACAAGCCTGGAAGATGGGCATTTTTTTCCTTCCCTTGGAAGAGAATGTTCCTTCATGCATTTCCACCCTTTCCTCTAATATCTAGGGTAATTCTGAAGATTCAGTAGGATACACCCTAACACAATTGTGGTGACTCCTTTTAGCCCAGGCACCATCCATTCTCCATTCTTATGGAATTGGCCAAGGACAATTACCACAAGCTTCCTCACAAACTGGCTCTAACTATACAAGGGGAGTTTGATACATCCCAGTATCAATAAACTTCAACTAACTGCCTGGATATTTTAATTTTAATATCTTTTAGGCACATATTCATGAGGACAGGCAGCAGGTACCAAAGCAGGCAATAAAGCCTGCTACTAGAAAATCCTATATTTGTAAGTAGAAGTGATTTTCTAGTTGGTGCTTTAAAAATAACCAAGGGCCCATAAGGGAATTTGCATCACTGGTGCTCAAGTATTTGTGTGAATTACTTGCCTCTGGCCTTGCTTATTCCTGTATAAAGGTTAATCTTGTGGCCATTTCAGTATGTCTCCCCATGCATCCTCTGCAGCCTCTTCTTTCTTCTGTTTGATGTAAAACTTTTTTTTACAGCTTGGGCCTCTGCCCACCCTGACCTAACCTGCTGAAAATACCCTCCTGAACTCTCTGACCAAGAACCAACTCCAAGAACTATTAACCTGAAACTATAAGGCCTTCTGTTCCCTGAGTCCTCCTACCACAAGGTTCCAAGAAAGTATGTGTACTGCTGTAACTCTGTACTATTAATTAGTTGATACTACTAGGTCGCAGTACGCTTCCCTACCAGACTAGCCAGCAGCCACTACCACCTCTGCTTTACTGCTTGCACTCCTAGTTCTCCCCATACTTTCTACCCCCTTCTCTGCTGTTTCAGTTCTCCCTGCACTTCTTACCGCCTTCCTGAACCTCATTAGCTCCCTTCCTGATTCTCCCCTTGGGGTCTCTACTACTCCAGTCTGACTGACCACTAGGTGGCGCTCCACTACCTCTTACTGTTCCCACTGTTTTTCCCTCTCCTTCCTTATCTCCCCTACTACAGCCCTCTACCTCCATTCCTCTGCTCCCTCCCTCTCTACTGTCCAGAACTCTCAGCCTTCCTTTCCTTTACTCAGCCCTCCTCTACTCCCTTTCTGAAGTCTCTTCCTTCTCCCTCTGTCTTTCTCCTTTGCAGTCTACCCTCTAACTCGACTTCTCTGCTCATCTCACTACCCTTCCTCTTCTCCTTCACTTACCTTCCCCATCTTCACATCTCAGATAAACTTGTTAAACTTACCTTCTGAATACTCACTCTTTACTGATTGTCTTCTGCACTTTTCTCCTCCTCTGGCTCTTCCCACTCCGTTCGCCCTACGGGCTCACTTCGCTCCCCTACCCTGCCCCCAAATTCCACCCACCCCCAGCACATCCACATTTATACCTCACCAACTCCACCCTCCATTTGTTTCAACCAATCACAGTCTTTCCCTCCTCCATCAATTTCTACATTAATTAAACAATCTAAAACCTCCTCTTATTTCTCCAACCTCTCTTACCCCTCCCACTTCTCACTACACCTAACCCTACCCTCTCCTCTCCTACTTTATATCTTCCTTCCACTCCTTCACATTCTCTCCAAAACCACTCTCTTCTTCCTACTTATTTTCTCCATCCCTTACCCCACCCATTCAAACATGTATTCCCAAATACTATTTTCCCTCAGACTCCGCTTCTCTCTTCTCATCTTTCTTATTCCTCTCCATCACGCTACTTCTTACTGTTTAATAACTCACCCATACCCACCTACTACTCATACTATCACTTTCTCCCACCCACTACATCCTCTACTCACTCACTTCCACTCCATCTCCACCTCCCTTATCCCAATTAACCTACTACACCTCTTCCATCCCAAAATACTCTCCTCCTCTACAAAAAGCCTCTCTCTTACATTTCCTCCAACCCCAAACAACTTCCTACTCTCCAAACTTAAAAGACTTAAAGTTATCTCACATAATTCCCTAGCCTTATCTGGAGACATTCACCCTAACCCTGGCCCCTGCCTCAGTACAAACAACTCCTTCCCTCCTTCCCCCTCCTCCCCCACTTCAAATACGCCTCTCCCTCCTACTCCTTCTACTCCTAATTCCTCTCCTATCACCCTTAAGGTCTTCACTATCAATGCCCAGAGCCTTAACAACAAAATTCACCATGTTCACGCCTGGATTAATCACAACCAACCTGACATCTTAGCCATCTCTGAAACCTGGCTAAAACCCCATATCTCTGATTCTGAAATCTTACCTTCAGGTTTCAACATCCTCAGGAGTGACCGAATAAACAAAAAAGGTGGAGGCTCTGCCCTAATCTACTCTAACCTTCTCTCCATAATCCCCCTGCAAATCCCAACCTCTCTATTCAAAAATACTGAAATAACTGCTTGTCTGCTCCAACTCAATAAACATAAAAAATATCTGCTTCATTTCCTTATACATCTCCCCAGGCGACAATATCTCTACCCTGGAGAACATTCTCCACTGGGCCTCATCTGAAATAAAATATGAAACATTTATTCTAGGTGACGTAAACATTGATTGGAACAAAATCAACACACCTTCCCCCTCCCTAGCTATCAACCTTTTCAACTTCTCCCAGGTAATCCATTCTACAACCAGGCCTAACAAAAACCACCCCCCAGGTTCCATCATAGATTGGATTTTAGTCTCCCTTCCAAACAAAATCTCTCTATCAGGAACTATCCCCGACTCCTTTAGTGACCATCTCCCTGCCTTCATTCATCACTCAGCTAACCCCTCTCAATTCCAACATCATTACATCCAAACTCGTAACCTTAGCAACTTCAACCCCACAATTTTCTCTAACATATTCAAACAAATCAACTGGCAAATCCTTTACACTCTCTCCCTCGACAATGTTGTAGAACATTTTAACTCCATCTTCCTAAATACTCTTAACTCCCTAGCCCCCCTTAGAAACAAATGAATCACAGCCAGATCTGCTCCGTGGCTGACCAAAGAGACTAAACATACCATGCAGCTCAGAGACAAATCTTGGAAGCTTTATCAGAAAAGTAAACAGTCTTCTGCCTTGCTCCAATATACCCAACTCTGTAACCAAGTAAAAAAACTAATCACCAGGGACAAAATAAACTACTACATTAAACTTCAGTCTACTAATCATAACAACCTAAAACAATTCTGGAACTCTGTTATTTCTCTTCTCCATCCTGGGTCAGAAAATAACCCCTGCCCTGACCCTAGTTTAACTGACAATGAACTGAGCTCTCTCTTCAACACTTTCTTTACATATTCTATAGCCAAGCTAACCAAAACATTCCCTAACAACAACCCTTCCAACTTCCTAAACTCTACTAATGACTGTCACCCTGTTTCAACTCAAACCAATTTCCACAACATTCATAAAGAAGCTCTTAACCAAACTAAAACCTTGTTCCAACGCCCCCAACAACATTCCCCCTTCCTTCCTCAAATTTGCAGCTGAAGGAATTGCTCTTCCAATTAGCATCCTGATTAACCGATCCTTACAAGAGTCATACGTTCCCAAACTCTGGCATTCAGCCTACATTCTACCACTTCATAAAGGAGGTAAAAACAACTCCATTTCTAACTTCCGCCCTATATCCCTACTCTCTCCAATATCTAAAATTCTAGACAAATGTGTCCACTACCAACTTTTACCCTACTTAATGGAGAATCAGTTACTTACACCCACCCAACACAGTTTCCATCCAGGCCACAGCACCATAACTGCCCTAATTTCCTTCTTAGAAACAGTTAATCAAGCCCGAGATTCTGGACTTGTTGTATCCACTGTTGTGCTAGACCTATCTAAAGCCTTTGACACCATCTCCCATACACACCTACTCTGCCACCTCTCCAGCCTTAATCTTTCAACTAATACTCTTTCCTGGTTCTCCAGTTACCTCTCTGACAGATCTCAGGCTGTCAGATGGAAGAACTCTACCTCCACATTCTTACCTACTCCTACCGGCATTCCTCAGGGATCCATCCTCGGTCCCATACTTTTCAACATCTTCATAAACAACCTTCACACTGCTCCCCCTGACTCAACAGTCATCCAATATGCTGATGACTCTACCATAGTCTGTGCCACCCCCAATTTTTCTGAACTTCTCTCCAAAACACAAACAGCTTTTTCCACTACAGAAAACTGGATGCACCAAAACCACCTCTCCCTCAACTCCAATAAATCCAAAATACTAATTTTCCTCCCTACCAAGGCATCCTCCTTTGACAAAAACACTTTCAACATCCTCAGCCAAACCAACACCCCTATAGAAGTAGTACCCTTCGCTAAACTCCTTGGCATAACCATTGACGAATGCCTTAAATTCGACCTCCACATTCAACAAAACATAAAAAAAACAAAAGTTAGGTATGCTCTACAGGAATAATCTATTTCTTTCAAAATCCTCTAGGCAAACCTTAGCTACCTCTTACCTCCTTCCCTCTCTACTTTATGGGGCCCATCTTCTAACTAATCTGTCTGCCTCCCTCTCCTCTAAACTTGAAGCTTGCTATAATAAAATCTCTAAATTCGCCACTAAATCCAAAAACTCAACCCACCACCACCTCTCCCTTCAATCTCTAAACTGGCTAGAACTCCCAAACCACCTTGACTATCTCCAACTAACAACCACTCATAAATTAATATTCTACCCAGAAAAATGCCCTGCTCTATCCAACATCCTTTCCCCTTACATCCCCAACTGATCATTAAGAGCTGAACACCAAAATCTAATCTCCATCCCCAGACCTAAACATCCCGCCGGCCAGCAACTACTATCCTTCTCTCTAGGTAGGAAATGGAACTCTCTCCCTCCTTCTCTTAGAACCATACCTAACACAGAATACTTTAAAACCCAACTTTTCTTACACCTATCTTCAAAATGGAAATGTTCTTGCTTTCACCCTACATAATTCCAAGGTTCCTGTAGACTAAGCCCCTGTACTCCTGCACCTTTATGCACTCTAATTCTAGCTAAATGTTTTTAGCTGACTAACTTCACTGTAAGGATGAAAATATTGAAAATTTTGCAAATTATTTGTACAAAAAAAATGTTGTTTTTTATTTTTTGTTGTTGTTGTTTGTTTCTTTGGCATTTGCTGTGTTCTTCTTTGTATTCTTGCTGTGTGTACATTCTATTGTAAATTTTCATTTGCAGTGTTCTTACTATGTATTCTTGCTGTGTGTACATTTTTTTGTATTCTTCTCATACATTGTATTGATTGTATTGTCTTTGGAGCTTTTCTCCCCGGGCCTCCACTGAAAATGGGTTCTTCTTGGCCCAGTGGACTTCCCCGGTAATCAAACTGAAATAAATATAAATAAATAAATAAATAAATAAATAAAACCGTTTCTGAAAGGAGTTTTACACCTTAAATCTCTTTGTAAACAAGTTGCTTCTTCCTGGGATCTCAACTCTGTCCTGGAGAAATTGACTATGTCACCTTTTGAACCTGATTTAAGGTTCTTGACTTAGAAAACTGTACTCATCATTACAGTGACATCTGCAAAAAGAGTATGTGAGTTCCAAGCTCTCATGTTGGGTAAACCCTATCTGATTTCCATAGGGACAGGATATCTTTAAAAACAACCCCCCTCATCAATGCCCAAAGTGGTTTAAGAGTTTTCTTTGAATCAATACATCATGTCCCTAGTTTTCTATCCAGAATCTAAAAAACAGGGAGAACAGATTCTGCATACTCAGTTCAGGTACTATCGTGACAGAATTAAGCCCCTTAGAAAAGGTGACCAGCTATTTATTTCATATCAAGGGGCAAAAAAGGGACACCCTGGGTCTAAACAGACAATTTCCAGGTTCTTGTCCTCAGTTACATTTTTTGTTGTTCCCACCTTGACAAATCCATTCCAGGCAGTATTAAGGCATATGTGTTTTTCAATGGCACTAGAAAGGAGTGATAAAATTTGAGAGACAGCTACATGATCCTCTGTACATACTTTTGCAAAGCATTTCAAACTGGCTTCCTTTGCTAGATCCCGGCCAAACTTTTCTAGGTCCATTCTCTGGGGGGGGGGGGTCCTGGATCCATATATTCCTTCTCTCAGGATGGATAGGCTTTTGTATTCCACCCATATAGCCTGAGGGCTCTGCAATAGGGATAATCTTGGATCCATATTCGGTGTCCTCCCAAGATGGACAGTCTTTGGTATTCAATCCAAAGATGGGCAACTGTAGCAGTGGGAATGATGAACATTCTACAGTTATTCTTTACTGTACTTTGAACCTTCTACTTGATGAAATGATACAATTTCTATATGCATTTCACTTAAACTGTAACAGTCCTATTTGCCACTATGTTTGTATACACTGCATAATTTGACTCTGCTATAAGAATTTTATACAAATTGTCCAACTTGTATTTGTAATATTTTGTCTCTTTTGTACATGGAGTTTTTCTCCCCGAGCCTCCATTGAAAATGGCTCACACCCAGTAAGACATTCCCAGTAAACAAATGTAAAATAAAATAAAATAAATAAATATATAATGTAAGTTGCACTTATCCATAACAGTAGATAATCAAATTCCTCACCACTGCAGTAGCCATACCCACTCTCCACTCCTCTACTCTTGTATATAATGTAGTTGGGATATAAAGTAGGGCTGTGTTTGTTTTAACTTTACCTGTTCTGTTGTTAATATTATTTACTTATATCAGGATGTTAGGCTCTTCTCTCATTGTATGGGCAAAAAAGTCCTGAAAAAATGTTCACTCTGTTGATTTCCATCCACTGGATTAGCCAATCAACAGTCAGATTGTAGGAGTTGGGGGGGGGGCAGATCTTTTACAGCTGGTCAGTCATGTTTCCTGGACAAGAAACACAAATATATATATATATATATATATATATATATATATATATATATATATAGTCTATTGGCTACTGCAGCAGTGAGAAATTCAAACATCTACTCTTACGAGTAAGAGCAACTTACATAACTGTACTTTTAATTTCCCTGATCTCATCAGGGAAAGTAGAAATGTCCCAGTAATTGGTGGCACTATTGTTAGATACACTGCTTCCATGTGTACAAGGATGATCAAGGACAGGATGACAGTTCTCTCTACATCAGGATCCACAATGTTGCAAGGACTCTTCAGTCCCCCAATCTGGCAGATATGAATATGACCTCATGATGGACCACGTGGGTGTGAATGACTTGCAGTGCTCTGCCCTAAGACACATGAAGAGAGACATATTGGCTCTCATTATGTGTCATATTCAAGTAAGACTCCGGTCCTGAATGGAATCTCAGCTTCCACCAGAAGGATGCCTAAATACAAGGAAAAGATAATTGGCTTCAACAGTTGGCTAAGTAGATGGTGCAATTCTAGGGGGATCCAGTATGTGTCATGTGAGGATGAGATGGTTGACTGTCTGATTTGCTTCACAAAGGATGTCCTGCACCTCTTGTTCCATGGCTTTCACTTACTGGCCAAAGCATTTGCTACTCCACATTCTCTTTTTCAGGCAGACTACTAGACATCCAGACATAACAGATGAAATTATAGTAAACTCCAATTCTACCTATGATAAGGCTGCTCTTCCCAATGCCAGAAGTCTTAATTACAAACAGTCTAATCTTGTGTCTCTCCTGCACCTTGAGCACATTCATGACTGTGTTGTAAGACAGATTCAGTTTCATTGCAATGATAGCATTTCCTCCCTACCTGGGGTTAGAGGTTATCATGTTTTCAGTCCTGAGGATAACTGCAGAGGCATTTCTTTATTTATCAGAAACCATACAACTTGTACAAACATGCCCAGAAACGCAAACTGAACTGACTGAACTATCCTAAACAAAACAAGTTATCAGTGAAATGTCTGGTACAGGATGCCTTCTATAACCCCAGATGACCATGAGTGTAGTTTCTGAAGGATCTATATCATAATGTCAACTGCACAAATAGTCCACACTCAAAACATTGACAAGAAAACAATGAACATCTAGAGTACTGAAAAAAATTAATAAAATGCATAAAATGTGCACTTTTATGTGGTGGGCTGTGCCCCCACACCCCCTGCTAATTATATAGACCAACTATGAGATTGCACTACAGTGGGAAAGAGCAAAACCCCATTCTCTCTAGTACCATGATCTCTGTCAAACATCTACTTCCACATTTTGATGCTCCTAACATTTAATGTTTTCAGGTCAATGTTTGGAATGTCAACTTTTTGTGCAGTAGACATTCTAAGGTAGACCTCCGAACTCTTGTACTTCCTAAAATCAAGGAACATGTCCTAACTATGCTCTCAAAAAGCAAAAATACTACTTCCATGGGTTCAGATAACTCACCTGGATTCATACCTCTCAACCTCTTAGAGCAAGAAATCTGAACAAAGCCATAAATAAAAGTGGGACAAAGGCCCAAAAATAGGGACAATTTTTAAATACTGCTCTTTTGCATTAGCATGAATTTTCTGAAAAGTATGAAGTCTGAAACTCAAATGTCTGTCATTATTGTCTAACTTCACTCTTTATTGATTTGCCACTAATTTGCCAGAAAACCACAATTTTATGAAAAAATGAACCAAAAATATGAGGCAAAAATCTGAATATTCTGTGAAAATCTATATAGTTGAAAGGTATGCCGAGATACCCGATAAATAGCAACCTTGTATGCCCTCACTTTTCCCAAGTTCACAAAGCACATTAAGACAATACCACTGATGTCCCATGGCCCCTCCAATATATGTACAGGGACAAAAGATGACAGACTACTCAATGGCCAGATGGAATCCTGCCTAAAGTTGTTTCAACTAAGCTTAGGCAGAGGATATGTCCCTAAGGAATAGAGAACTGCTGCCATGATGTCCCTTCACATTGGGGGACCCACCACAAAACCCCACTTAAAGACTAGTTTAGCTAATCTAACCTACCAATCAGTTTAACTAGTCTAACCTGCAAACCCATGGAACATAAAATATCTGACTTCATAAACTGCAATATCAAAAATCTCATACAAATAAAGCATCATCTGTTTGGTTTTGACAATGGTAAGTCACAAATACAACTGACAGTGGTCATTTGGTCCATACAACTTGTCTGGATCCAGCCAAGACATTTGACATTAACCTGCAAACCAATGTTGTAAATAAGCTAAGAGACCTAAATGTAGACCCTTTGGGAAGTGGAAGGAGAGCAATCCAGGAGCCCCTGGAGAATGGTCCTAGCAAAAGCTTGATCTATTCCTAAAGTAGGAATCAAACTTATAGTGCTTTGTAAAAGTATGTACAGAGAACAAAGTAGTAGCTTCTACAATGCTTCTACAACCCAACCCTTTCCAAAGAGCCACAGAATGAAGCCAAGGACCTGGCAGAGTGGGCCTTGACCCTGCCTGGAATAGTTTTGTTATGGTGAGTATAACAAAAAGTAATACCCTTAGGCAACCATTTGGAAATAGGCCGCTTTGTCACAGGTTGTCTCTTCTTACTTTCACAAGACATGAACAAATGATCCAAAGATCTGAAAGATTTAGTTCTGTCAAGAAAGTACTTGAATTATGTGTGGACATCCAATGTATGGACTACTCTTTCTCCCTCATTTTTAGATTCAAGAAAGAAAATGAGGAGATGGATACTTTGGCTTAAAGTAAACTTTAATAGCACTTTAGGCATAAAAGAAGGCTTAGTTCTCAAAGAAACCCTGTTCTTGTAGAAAATGAGATAGGGCTGACTCAACAAAAGAGCTTGCACATCAAATGCCCTTCTTGCAGAGGTCAGAACAATCACTGAAACTGGTTTTGAAGTTTACAACCTCAAGTCAGCCAGATTAGCTGGTTTGAGTTAATCTAACACAAATTTAAGATGCCAAGGGCAGGCTGCCAGCTTTCATGGACTTCTCTTACGCAAAACCCCTTTCAAGAACATTTTGACATGAGACTGCATTGAAAGAAGAGAATCCATGGGCAGACATGCTGAAATGGCTGCTAAATGGAGGTTGGGAGGGTGGCCTAATGGTTGAGGTGTTTGCCTTACAAACACAAGGTACAGGGTTTGAGTCTCACAGGGGATAATTGGCTAGGCATTAAAATGACTTGCAGGGGCAGTTAGCCTAGTACTAATCTATGAACCTAATATATGAACCTATGAAAATTAACCCTGACAGAGGAATAAGAAAGACCATGGAATAGTAATTCACACAAATATTATAGAATCATTGAATTGATGAGTGCAAGCAAATCTTTGATATTTTATGCACTTGCATCTGTTTGGTATCCTATACACCTTGCACTTTTATCCCTCCTGAAATATTTACTCTAGCAAAGTCTGGGGCATCTGTTGTGACTGACTGCTTTGGAACATGGAGACCAAGACTTAGGGATATCTCTTGTCTTCACCAAGTGATTTCTCTTCTGACGATCCCCAGCACTGGATTTCAAAAGAAAGGGTGTCGATGCTGGGACAAAATAAACTCTCACTGTATCTTTCTCATGTGGAGTCTTGCTGGAGTTATTAAGAATCATAGATGCCATAAGATCCATATCCTGATATATTTCCTCTTAACAACCAAAATCTGAGCTGAAACCTCTAAAAACAGATGTAGATAAATATAACCAACCTTGAAGTCATTACAGCTTGAGATAGGTTGCATTTTATTGCTGGATGCTTCAGAATGTACAAAAGATCCAGCAAGAATGATTCAAAGAATTTTACTTCACTGGCTCTTGTTTTGAAGTACCATGTTCTCTGCCTAATTTTCATGGACAGAAGGCAAAATCCATCAGAACCTCCATGTGGAGGATGTGCCGTCATACCTGTCCTACTTCTTAATTACAATTTTTTACTCAAAACTGCAACTGATGAAACTGCGTGGTGACATATGGCAAAGCACATTTTTACAGAAAGCCATTAATGCAAAAACATTCCTTCTCAACTCTGTCTTCCCAGTAATGTTTCAGTGCTTTATATTTAATTTTTATTTGATGCCCAACTTTTCTGTTATTTTAGTTTGTTTTTTGCACTTCAGCTTAATTATTTCTCTAGCAAAATTGCAAACACCTCATTTAGTATAATTCTAAACCTTAACCAGAAATACTGCTGAAGTGTGCTGTAGTGAAATTCAGGAATGCCATTTATTTTCACCCACCTGTGCTTTTTATACATTTCATTTAAATAGACATTCAGTATAATGACATTGTTGCAGCTGCCTGGCATTCTGACATGAAGTGGAATAATGCACTTAAGAAATGCATTTATGCTGCTATAGCTGCTGATTTAAAAGTGTAACATTTTTAGCATTTAAATTGAAGACAGAATCCTTTGAAAGCTGCAGTTTTAGATTATTGTATTTACGTAGCCCATAAAACATGTGGCTTAGTATACAAATAGCATGACATCAATATCCAGAACATACAGATTTCACCCTTTTTTAAATGAGAAGAGCACAGAAAAACACACAAAGATAATCTAATATAGATCCACTCATCACTAGCTAATGTTTACTATCTGACTGTCTTACTTGTACCACAAGTCAAAGTTCTGTTTACTTATGACTACGTGCTGACGCACATACTTGCATCTGGCATAAGAACACATTTTCCCTTCAGATTTCATTGTACCTGGTCATCCAGCATGTGCGATCTATAACAGAATCTGTCACAGAGCTGAAAGTAGCAGGGAGCACAGAACAATGAGACAATGGCAGTGGTACAAGCTGTTTAAACAGTAAGTGCCTGATTAGTGCTGGCTGACCTGAATCAGTATGCCTGTCTTACTGAAAATGGCTGAACATATTATATCTGGGAAAATAAAACATGCCTGACAGAAACCTAAATGTAATGACTCTTGAGGAGTTAAATGATTGTTTAGGGCTTGAATGATTTACACATGGGTTTCCCCAGCTTTTTCTTTTTTATAGTGTTCCCATAGCTTATCTTTTGCAGCACCGTTTTTTCAACTCATGATAGAATTTATAGTATAACTAAGAGATGATTCTATTGCAGGAAAAGCAGTGTTGTGTCTGACACTGCTGTTTTCAGACATTCATGTGTTACATTAACTGTGAGGCAAATACATGGAGTACACTGAGCTGAAAGATCATCCATAGAGATTCCTTCCAGTGAATTTAGAAGCTTCTGTAGCCTCATCCTGCTGTCTCCTTTCCTTATAGGTGAAGAACGCCTACCACTTTTTTTCATGTCAGAAAACACTCAGTTGCATTTGTTCCCCCTATTCCTACCTGATATCTCTGATGCAACCTCCATTCATTATCTGCCAGAGTTTGCAACACTGTAATATCTATACAGCTTTTGATAATTGGCAATCAGGATGAGTAGATGTTATAGTGGAGATATGTTGTCTTGTTTTCACTGTATATTAGTGAATAATTAATGTGAATAATGAATGGATCAGACAAGGTGGTGGACACCATTTTTGTGGAAGATGAGAGAAGGGATTGGCACACAAAACTTGAAGCTCAGAAGTCCTTCTAGCAGTAGTAATAATGAATAAAGAAATAGTTTTCCATGAAAAAGATTGAACTGTGCAGAGGAAGCAGATGCAAAAGAACACAGAGTAAGCTTCTCTAAAGCAAACTAAGGTTTCCAAGGTGGAGCTCCAGACTTAATGGGAAGATTAATTAGACGTGTCGCCCTTGAGAAGCTTTTGCAGACTTTAAGAGAAGCTGTGGTGATAAAACCTGTGTTTTGCTGAAAATTCAGTCTGTCTGCTAAGTGTATCACAATAGAACAGATGTCAAGTACTGAAACAGGAATCTGTGACAAATATTATAACACACTGAGAACTACAGCCCTAAAGGGGTCTAGATTCATGGCTGTGGCTCACAAGAAAAATGAGTCTTTGGCAGAGATATGGATCTAGACCACCTGCTTGGAGTAGCCATCACTAGAACTGGAAAAACCATGCAGTTCACCTGAGGAAGTTTTACTTATTTACTCTTTGAACAAGGTTAGTCCCACTATTCAGTTGTTCTCTTTTCAGGGGACATCTGGAGTGGTACTCATACTGACTAGGGGAAATTTGGCAAGGGCTCCAAGGAACTGCCCCCTAGTCTTCCAAGCCATGAGGGGGTAGCAGAGGGCTGCTGATGAGGCTTGAGTTCACTCTGATATGGAAGGCAAAGAAACTGTTGAAGTGAGCATGGAGGATTTTGCAGTGGTAGAAAAAACTGCTTTTGAGCAGAATGATGACACAGAGGTCACAGTGTGGCTTCAGGAGGCTTTGCAATACCAGTATTACATTTAATAATGGAGAAAAAACAAGCCAGGAGATGGAGAGTGTTGCAGTGCAGTGTGGCAGATGAGACATTGCTTGGGGAAGAACAGTAGAATAATGGAGCTGAAACAGTAGAGATGGAGAATGGAAGAGATGAAAAAGG
The DNA here is from genome assembly GCF_019279795.1 of Protopterus annectens. NCBI lineage: Eukaryota > Metazoa > Chordata > Ceratodontiformes > Protopteridae > Protopterus > Protopterus annectens. Next base: position 1,995,397,386 of record NC_056733.1, on the reverse strand, counting down.
AGCACATCTGCCTTTAAGGGTACATTCTGTAAGATGGCTGCAAGCAGTGTGGAAAAAGAGCAAAAATGAAGAAGGAAGTTGGGCATTTTAAAACAATTAACATATGCAGCAGTGGTAACAGTAAACAAACAGCAGAAAGGTACAAAACAAAGGCAAAAAACATTCAGTAGGAGAATGTGGAACAGGAGCTTGTGGTTAGATGAATAATGATGCCAAAAATTAAACTACAAAAATGAAAATCAATTCATTGATAGATATTTTATTTTCAATATTTTTTTTAAAGTAACAGACATTAGAGCCTTAATACGTTTAGTGAATGATTCATTTTATGAAGTTATTTTTAAGCTTTTTTTTTTGGCAGAACAGTTTATAGGTTCATAGGTTCACAGGAGATTAGTAGGCTAGTGGCTTAAGAGCCCTTACAAGCCTAGCCAATATAACCTGATTTTACCCAATATATGTCCCCTAGGGGCAAGAGGATGGCATGGATTTATGTCAATGCATTCACTATCTTACAGATTGCCCCTGTCCATAAGGGACATAGGCACTACCCCAAAAAGTGTTAAATGGATTTGAACCCTGGATCACATGTGTGATATTTGTAAAGTCAGTGCACTTACACCTTGTGCCACAGAGAAACTTATAAATAAATGTTTAAAAAATGTTTTAGAAGTCCTTGGAATTAGTATGTTTATAAAACTTAAGCCAGTTAAAAGAAAATGTTAGTACAGTTTAGAACTATAAATATGGATTAGAATGAATTGAACATTTTTTCAAAAGTATATTATAAAGTGCATGAGATTAAAAAGTGTTGGATGAAAGAAAATTGTGCACTAGTGGATGGGAAGTATGGGTCACTTTGAAGGTAGAACAGAGCAAAATGCAGCATGTTTCTAATGCAGTAAGGGTGAATGGTAAGAAAGGGAATGTAAAATACTGCAGTCAATTCATTTTTTTCAGTGTTATGTCAAATCATGCAGAATTGTAACAAAAGACAGTATGGGCAATGTGGAGAATATGATCATTTGAGGAACAATTGTAAACCAAATTGTAAAAAATGTAGGGGTGATAACCACTTTTCAATTGATTGCCTCTAATAACTGATAAAAGGGGAATAGTGACTAAATTGGAAGGAATCATATAAATGTTAGAAAGCAAGGTGATGATGTGGTAGCTAAAGCACAAGAACTGAAGCATATAGTGGAAAAGAAAAGCAAAAGACGTGATAAAGATGCAAAAAAGAATATGTAATGCAGATAAAAAAACAGCCATGCTGCACACAAAAGCCAAAGCTGGAGATAAAGCAATAAAACACAGAAAAAACAGCATGGCTACCACTGATGAAAACATGCACTTTTATTAAAAACAACAAAATAATAAATCCAGATAAGTGCTTTCGTGTAAATAATGCTTCATCAGATCCGTATATAAAATCATCATTACAATCCAGTTAAAGGTAATGAACAACCAATCAGAAAAAGCATAGAGGAGGTGACCAATCATATTAATGGTTCAACCTACACCCTAAGGTTTGCCCAAAATTCATAAGGATTCCTTTAACCCTCCCATGCATCATATTGTTGCAGGGAGTGGCTGGGCAACTGAACCTCTATCTATATTTGTAGAGGTGAAACTAAAAATGGTCCTCTTAAAAGTACCAACAGTGTTGAAGGATACTAATAATTTTCTGTCTGACTTATATGGGTATATGAGAACTGTTGATAATGTGAATGGATGGTTATTAGTCACACTGGATGTGAAGAACCTTTTTACCACCATTCCTAATGACTTAGGTATAGAAGCCATTAGGAATATACTCATTGCTAAAATTGAATATAATAGTGCTCTTGTTATGCTTATCTGTATTTTATTAGAGCTAATTTTAGAAAACAATGTGTCCATGTTTGGTAGTAATATATATTTACAGAAATGGGGTGCCGCTATGGGTACCCCTTGTGCAAATTCATAGTGAACCCTTTTATGTACAGTTGGGAAGATACTTGTGTGTTAAATAACAATCCTTATTTAGAATACATCAGGTTTTATTGTTGTTTTATAGACAACATCTTCCTTTTGTGGTCAGGAAATTAATTATTATTACACCAGTTCATTACATACTTAGAAACTACCACTGATTTTCTAAAGTTTACAATGAAATTTTCTGACTATAGTGTTGATTTTTTAGAGATGTGGCTTAATATGGATTCTTCAGGAGTTATCAGCACTACTACCTGTGACATACACTTGTTTTTATGTGGGAAAGACTGTTAAAAAGTTGAAAGAAAGAATATTGAGACATACGTATGATACTAAAACTATAAATATGAAGAATGCATTGTCTAGACATGTAAATGAAAATAATTGTCATAAATTTTCATTCAAGGTTTTACAATGTGTGCAGGAAAGCATTAGGGGAGGTGATCTAAATAACTGTATTGAAAGGGCTGAATAACAATGGATATTGAGATTACAGGCTGATAAATACCCAGGTCTAAATGCTAATGTATGTTTGAAACCTGCCCTAAAAGGGTGTAGGTTGAACCATTAATATGATTGTTTACCTCCTCTATGATTTTTCTGACTGGTGGTATATTACCTTTAAATAAATTGTAATGATGACTTTAGATATGGATTTGATGAAGTGTTATTCATGAAAAAGTGCTTATCCAATTTTATTGTTTTGTTGTTATTAATAAAAGTGCATGTTTTTAGCAGGGGTACCCTTGCTGGTTTCTACTGTGAAAGATGCAAAAGAGGAAAAGGTTAATATTAGAGTAGTGTCATTAAATTTAAATAGCATAACAATTATGTAAAAGGAATGGAAGCATTTGAATGGTATAAAATTTTGATACAGATGTAATTTGTTTGCAAGATACAAGGTTTATTAGAAAAGTGAAAGGGAAAAGTTTGAACTGATGTGGGGGAAAAGTAGTGTGAACAATAGGGAGGGATGTCTGTTCTAGGACAAAAAAAAGTCTTTACTTGTTAAAAATGAATATGTGAAACTGGATGTGAAAGTAGTGTCAGTAGGTAAGATGGTATTGCATGATATAAGGAAAAATGAAGCCAGTGAGATCAGTTGCATTGTATGCATGTGCATATGTTGAGGAAAGAAAAAAGATGTTTGAAGAGGTAAACAATACATAATAATTAATGTATCCATTATTACACTGGGAGACTTTAATCAATTTAAGGAAAGAAAAAAAAAGTAGCATGTGATATTAAAATAATGAAAGAAGTAATGAATAATGGCAGATGCAGGTTAGGAAAAGAAAGAGAATTTACATACAAGAAAGTTAATCTAAAGAAAGAAATAGAGTATGTAATATGTTCAGGTCATATGGCAGAAATTAAAAGAGGAAGTAAACAAACAGTTTTTTCCTGATCATAAAATAATATGGGCAATTATAGGGGCCAAAAGGAAAGGAAAACTTTAAAAAAATATATTAGGAGTGGGAAGTAGAAATTATAAAGAAGAGGAAAGAAATTTATCTAAGTATAATAATGAGAAAGTTAAAAAAATACTGTTCAGCCAGATATATTTTTAAAGAAAACAAAAAGAAGAACCCCTTTTTAAGTAAAGATAACCCCTTTTTAAGTAAAGATGTGAAGTATAATGAGTGCAAAATGTCGGGCATGAAAAACAATGGTGGAGAATTAAAATATAAGCAGGAAGAGATTATTGGTATTGTACAGGAATATCATCTCCATTGAAACCGGGCTTACAACGGCACAACTCCTATTAAACCCCCCAAAAACAAACTCCTTCTCTTTACCCGAAAAACTCCTACCCCCTAACAAAGCATCTTCCAAAATATTTTCAGCAAATTGCACTGAAATCGAGTTAACCCAACATACCAAACTATTAGAAATCATAATAGATGATCATATTAAATTTGACCTCCACATCCAAAGCAATATCAAGAAAACCAATAAAAAACTAGGCATGCTATACAGAAAAAATCATTTTATGAGCACATGCACAAAAATTACTCTAGCCAAAACCTTCCTTCTGCCCTGCCTATGCTATGAAGCAGCAATTTTAATTTACAATCCTCCATAAAAAAAAAAAAAAACTTGGAAGTTGCTACAACAAAATTGCCAAGTTTGCTACTAATTCATCCTCCTTTACTCATCATTGTAAAGCTCTGCATATCCTTAGCTGGCTAGAACTTCCCCTCCACCTCTCCTACATTCAACTTATAATACTACATAAAATCATATATAAACCATTAGCCTGACCAGCTCTTATCCCTTTAAATAACATGTATTTTCTAAAAAGAACTCTTTGATGGAGGACAAACAACTTCTCACTATAAATAAACTAAATAAATTCCCTGGGCAAAGCATATACTTGTATTCAAAAGCAAAAAATATGGAACTCCTTTTCTCTAACCACCAGAACTATTTATAATCTACCCACCTTTAAATACTTCCTAAAATAATACCTTACAAAATATTGGACCTGCTCCTGTGCCAATTCTGGTTGAACTTAATATTTTTCACTCACCCCTTCAACCTATATCACACTTCACGATCCCATTCAGCATCCTATTCTATTCCTTTTTGTTTTTGCCACTACCTTACCTTATTTAATTCATCTCTGCAGACCTCTCCTCTACCTCTTTTCTCCCTACTCACTTAAGCTACCTGAAGACACCCTACCCTGCACACTTCTTATAATCTCCTTCTCTCCATCCTTCTTCCTTCTATAACCATAACATGAACACCTTTCTCATACTAAGACATCACTCATTGCCTCTAATCATGTAATCTCTGATATCATTTTAAATATCTTATTAGAAGTGCCTCAGGTTTCATTTACCACATACTAATCTATGCAGCAAATAATATGACTATTGAATTTTCCCCATATATTCCCTTCAACTCATGTTATTGTTTTTCACTGCACTCTACTATGAAACATATGTTCTATGTTTTTCTCATTACAACATTTTTTTCACTCTTATGTTTTGTAATGTAACACGATACTTTGTGATTGAAAATATCTGTACTTGATTTTGGAAATATTGTGATTGTGGAGCTTATCTCCCTGGGCCTCTGCCTAAAATGGAAGCTTTCTATCCCAGTTGGACTTTCCCTGTAAACAAATATCAAATAAATAAATAAGTCAGTTGTATGAGAAAAAGAAACTTTAAGAAAAGAATTAGAAGAACTGATAAATGAGAAGAAGGAAACATCTGCACCTGGACCAGATGGTTTAGATTAGATTTTTATAAGGCAATAGCAGTGGCAGATAAGGAGAGTTTTGGAAGTAATTAATGAAAGGATGCATAAAGGATTAAAAATATGAAGAAAACTGAAAAGGTGTCATAAACTTTATTTGGAAAAAGGGAGAAAAAGAAGTCAAAAGACAGAGACCAATAACACTGTGAAATACAAATTATAAATTTTTTATGAAAATTATTTAGAAAAGGATGATGAATACTTTGGATGAAGCAGTAACTGACACTGTATACAGTGAAAGAAAAAGAAATATAAGTGAAACACTTGTTATAATAAAAGAAGTAGAAAATATAAGAAATGGAAAAGGTGAAGGAAGAATGGTTGCCTGTGATGTGGAAAACCCTTCAACAGTATAAATCATAAAGAAATGTGGAATTTTTGGAAAGAGTGTAATATAGGAAAGAAGATGTAAACTGTTATTAATTTAATTTATGACATTTTATGGGTATCAGTACTGGTAAGTCAGTGGCAGATTTAGGCATGGGCACAGGGGCATGCGCCACCCCCCTTTTAAAGCTGTTCTGTGAGTTAAAAAAATGTACCATACTGTGCTTTTGTTAACATCGGGAAATGTACAATCAAAATGGTACATTTCTGTTTCAACTTAACATTTTTTTCTTTTTACATGAAAGATGTATTGGAAATGCAATTGGAGGTTGCGGTGAGGTGATCTATAAAATGATCCTTAATTGCTCCTCCAACTGCATCTGCATTGTAGTTGAGCGAAAGTGAGTTTGGTCACATTGAAGATTTAGATGGTGAAACAAATCCAAACCGCAGAATTGGAGATGCAATTGGAGGTTGCAGTGAGGTGATCTATAAAATGATCCTTAATTGCTCCTCCAACTGCATCTGCATTGCAGCTGAGTGAAAATAAGTTTGGTCACATTAAGGATTTAGATGGTGAAATAAATCCAAACTGCAGAGTTGGTCGACATCCTGTTCAAGTGTTCAAAGAAAACTGCTGCAGCGAGCATGGAATACTGTTCAGAAACACTGCGGTATTGTTTTCCTTAAATGGGCACTGTGCCAGCTGAAAAATGCCTTTCCCGATCTCAACCCAAACCTAAACATTGGCACTCACCCCCCTCCCCCCTTTGTGATATCCCATTGATGTAATGAGCAGTCCCACGCACAGAATCATGTTACTGCATAATCATTTGTCCCTTTACTGTTTTTATTCCCTATGGAATGAAAAACTCTGTGTTTGTGTTCCAGGCAGTATTATAAATCTCCATTGCTTTCTGTAGATGGAAAGAGCATTGGACGTTCCAGTTTCATTATAGTTAAATATTGCATATTTTGACTAATTCTGGCCTGAAATAGCTGGCGTTTTTGTAGTAATTGCATTATTTGTTAAGGTGTTTTGTTGTGTCATATTCATTTATATAATTTTTTATCAGTACAACTCTCACTTAACATAGTAGAATCTGATTACATAACGCCATTTGCAAATAAATGCCAGTATGTAATTGCGCAATGCCGGTAGAATGGCTAAGCTAGAGATCTTGCTTGGAATATGTTTTTACTGTATAGTACAGTGCTTCATATTGCTATTAACTAAATCCATAAATTTGTTTCCTTGATGGCACAGATTCTCAAAGCAGGATCAGTAAGGCATATAACTAATGTATATGTAATGACTCAGGACTGTTGCACGTAAAAGGGGATTTGGTAATCAGGTTATGTTCTTTGTATCTACTTGCCTGGGCAAAGATTCCTTATCTTCCAAACTGGCAATGGCAGTGAGCATTTTTAGGACTGTAGTTTCAAAATGTAAGCAGTTGCTCATTTTGCTTAAGAATTGCAATTAAATGCTATTAGAATTTATTTCACGGCTTTTGAAACTGTATTTTTTACCTTGGATTAGCAACTGAACGAGTGTGCTTGTGTTTAATTGTGTGGAACTGCAGTTTGTTTATCGCTATGAATTCATGTTCTGTGTACTCTACTTGCTTGCTAGTTCGTCTATGCTCTGGTTAATATTGTTGATATTATGCTGTGTGTAGTTAGGGTTGCCACCTTTTCAAATGGCCAAAGTGGGACATTTTCGGGACACACATCAGATTTTACAGGCCGACACATACCCACGGCCAGTACAAAGGACAAAACTTAACTTTTTTGCCTAAATAAAAGCTTATTCTTGTAGCACTTTAGTTGCTTATTCTGTTTCTTGTAACATTTAGGTATTTTAAATACAGAAATAACTATTTTATGCAACTATTACATAAAATATGGGACATAATTATGTCCTACAATCTCAGGACATTTGCCATTTTTAATATTTTTTGTCAGGACACAACTGCCCAAAGAGGGACTGTCCCTCAAAAAGTGAGACAGGTGGTAACCCTAGCTGTGTGATACCTTTCAGCTGTCCAGATTTTTGCAGAATGTCCCAATTTTTGCCTCATATTTTTGGTATTTTCCTCATAAGATTTGTGATTCTGTAGATTTTTGTGGCAAATCAGTGAGTATTGAATTCAATAAATAATGACAGGCATTTGAGTTTCAGACTTCATTTTTGTGTCTTCCGGCTTTTTCCCGGTTAGGGGTCGCCACAGCGGAACTCCGGTCCGCTAATGATTGGCAGTTGATTTTTACGTACCAGCTTGCCAGGCCTGACGCACAACCTTCAACGAAGGTACACCCATTCACGCATGTCTCCGCGCAGAAGACGCTCTAGATGAGAATCGAACCGGACAGCGTCTTACTGTGAGGCGACAATGCTACCGCAGCACCACCACCGCGGGTGAGTTTCAGACTTCATATTCTTCAGAAATTGCATGGTAACACAAAACCTTTTATTTTAGCAACTTTTCTAAGTTGATAAGACCAATATTTAAAGATTTTCTCCCCCCATTGTTTTTGACTTTGTCGAGATTTTTTGCCCTAAGAGGTCAAGAGCTAAGTATGTGACATTCTTGCATGTCAAGCCAAGTGGGTGAATTGCTATTTTGTACTGGAAGCGTGCAGCCAGCAACAGTTTAGTAGACTGCCTTTGGAATTTAGCAGAAATACTGACAGTGAAGGCACATTTGTCTTCAGTCTAAAGATGCTCAAAGTTTTAGCTCTTAATTTTTTTGGTGCGGCATTGATGTGGTATGCTCAGATAATATGAGATATGACGAAGGGCAGGAACGTTGTTAGTGTGCGGATGTCTCAATGAGTTGTTTCCTGTTTGTAGTGATGCCTGTATCAGTTTTATGAGAAGCAATGAAAAATGTATTTTTTCTCTTCATAGAGATGCAGTTTGTACAGTACTGAGTATAGCTTTACAGTGCTATTGTGCCGCACTGTTATATGGTAACAGTCTTTATTCCCCACTGGTGATACTCTTGCAGTTAATGACAGGTCTGACTAATATAGATGTTGCATTTTAAATGTGGATATTAATGAAACACTACTCGCAGTACAGTGGTGGAGCATCAGTAATGTCAAGGAGTGGGTTTTTTTGTTTTTTTTTTACCTTTTTTTACCCCATGTGAAGTTACCACCTGTCCCTCTTTCTGCAGAGCAGTCCCTGCTTGGTTGCTTGCATTCTGTGGGTGAGGCTTAAAATGTCAAATATCCTGAGATTTTAGAAGAAGAATTTATTAGGCTGCATGAATAATTATTTTTATCTGAAACATCTTAATATTATTATGAAACAATAGAAGAATACTTATATTGTATAAGAGTGAGTTTTTATTTTGACATAAAAGTCAATTTCAGGTCTTTATGCTGGTTGTTGCTATAATTTGTCTTGCAAAATCTAATATTTCTGTAAAAATATATATGGCAGCCCTACCTCCATGTAATTTGCATAGATTGTAAAATGGGTATATTAGGAAACTTTGTTTTATAGTCAAGTCTGTTAAATGTTATGTGTATCTAAACTTTGTGCATGCTACTTTTTAAGCAATGTAAACCTTGTCACTGTCTCTTTTTATTGGACACTTCTGGGCTAAACCTGAAAATGGTACATTTCGATCAACATTTGATCCCATTCAACAAATTAAACTTAAATAAAAATAAAATACACATTAAAATGAGCTTCTTCCTTGGACCAGCCCTCCTACCCAGTTATCAAACGAATAAATAAATAAATGATGGCACACATCTCATTTGCTCAGTTGTCATTGTTTTTAATGGTGTTGACTCCATTGATGTTTGTGATATTGATTTGTATGTAAAGTTTTACTGCACAAATCTGAGAGCTAGAAATATTTATTTTATACTAAATACCTATTTGAGCTTGGCTACAGTATCCCTTCTTGATTACTGCTTTTTTAGTATGGCCTTGCTCTTCTAACTGTTTTCAACCTTAGTACCTCTGTTGGATGATTTTTCTAACCATTTGGATGAAAAGTATTTTTTTTTTTTTTTTGCTCTAGCCTCCTAAGACTTATAACCTTACACAACTCTACAAGTCTACTTTTAGAAACATTGACCTTCTGGATTACCTTTGTTTCAAGGCAATGTTTCCATGGACTTTTAAAGTTGTCCTTGACATTCTGTCTGTCTTTACCTTGAGTTCTTCTATTGGAAGACTTACAGACATTTGTTAGACTTTCAGATCAAAGTTATTTTTTTGTACTGGCCTCTTAACAGGGACACTATTTTCCTAAATATGAATGAGTACATTCGTATTTAGGAAAATAGTGTCCCTGTTAAGAGGCCACTTAAATATTAAATCGTTGTCATATTAGTTGCATCTATTCTTAATTATGCTTTCATATTATATTTAACTTGGTATAATTATTTAAACGTATATTCTTATGGACTTCTAAATAAAATGTAGATGTTTTTGTATTATTTTTTTGAATATTGCAAAATTGTTGTCTTGCAATGTTTTTGTAACATTATGGGACTTTTCTCCCTTGGCCTTGGCTGAAAATAGACACCCACCCAGTTGAACTTTCCAGGTAATCAAATGACAATAAATAAATAAATTAAGTAAGCACAGCATTATCGCTTTTAGGGAGCAGAGAGTCTCTGACATATATAGAGTGACTGAGTTAAGAAGTTCAGAAGTAAGCCTCATGTAGTCTGATTAGAAATTTTTTTTGGGAGGCGGTGACCAATATTTTCTGTTGATGTACATTGCAGACAAAACATGTAAATACCTAACTTGCTTTAACAGAATGCAATTATAAATAAAACATGTTTTATTACTGGTTGTAGCAACAGTTTGAAAATGAAATGTAGCTCAGTACATTTCATTAAAGTTTAGCAAATGTATCTTTCTGAAGAATATTCATCTAAAATACCTTTTCTTTATTTTTCATCATCTTTTTATCTAGTCTAAACTTCTCTGTTATCCATATTTTTGTCACATGTTTTGGTCTGTCCCATGTAAAATGTGTGTGTGTATGTGTGTGTATATGTTTTATTGTAGCAACTTTCTTAAGTTTATAAGAACAATACTTAAAATTTGTCCCTGATTTTTGTCCCTTTGTCCTACATTATTTTGGCTTTGTCCAGAATTGTTAAGAAAAGAAATTGTTAGACATGAGCCTCTCTAATCAATTCTGGAATAAAACTCTTCTCCTGTTATAATGCCTCTTATCTTAGGTTGTAAAGGTAAAGGCAAAATGCTCCACTACTCCCTCCTATACCTCCCACCTGTCTAGACTTTTACAAATTCTTAAGTTTTTGCTTCATATTGTTGTCTTTTCTTCATAAAGCGTGTGGCTTTCTGGCAAATAATTGAGAACTGAAGTCAGTAAATAATGACTGACATTTGAATTTCAGACTTCATATCTTTCAGAAAATGTATACAAATTCAAAACTTATTCTCCCAACTTTTAAGTTTATAACAGCAGTATTTTAAATCTGTCCCCAGTTTTGGGTCTTTGTTTCCCCATTATATTTGGTTTTGTTCAGCATGATTGAGCTAAGAAGTTAAAAGGTATGCCCCTCCCCCAGTGTCACAGCTCCAGTCAAAGTAGTACATTTTTGTTACAGTGCTTACCTCAGACTTCAGCACTACACTGTCACAGTCAATGTGTATGCTCCACCTGCGTAATACAATGGAGTTCAGACAGACACAGTTCCACAACAGATAGAAAAATGTTGCAGTGCCAAATGTCTTATTAAATTATTTCAAAATGTTGCATATTAGTCTTTGTTTGCTATAAAGTACAAAACAAACTTACAGCATCACAAGTACTCAAGCACAGAGGTACAGCTGGGATTTTCTAAAATAACATATTTTAAAGTTAAACTAATATTGTGTCAGACATGGTTTGATTAAACTGATGTGGAGTGAAGTAGTTGAAGAAGATAAGTATAGTCTGTTTACAGCTTGCAAATCAAAAAAGTAATGCCAAAAGAAGGTGTTCAAATAGTGAGGCCTCAGGACAGAACTGGTTGCCTTCATGCTTCCTAATAAGACAATTACCACTAGCACTTTGAGGATTCTGTGTTTAGCCAGTCTGCTATCCTTCTTGTTATTATCATCATTCATCATCACCATCCATCCATCATCATAATCCATCCATCCAATTTTTTACAAGCGGCCAGGGTGTCATTCTAAATGTCTCCAGCTCTCTCAATTCATTGCCACACTCCAGCCATCTTCAACACTCATACCTGACTATTGCAAGTGTTCTCTCAAACAATCCATCCACCTCTTTTCTGGATGTCCTCGTTTCCTCTTACTTTCTTTCTGTCTGTCCCAAATTGTCTTCTCCAAATTGTCTTCTGCTTTCTGCACATGTGCCAGAACCACTGCAATCTGTTCTCTTTGATCTTTTCTGCGATTGGAGCTACTCTGCTCTTATATCCTAATTTCTTCATCTTCATCATATCTGCTGTAACCTCATCTGTCCTTAGTGCTATTCTTACCTCTTCTAGGATGGCTCCTTTTCTCTCATCATAGGCTGTGTCTGGGGCAGTACAGTTTCTGTGGGGTTTTCTTCATTCAGAAGTTGCTGAAAGTACTCCTTCCCTCTTCCATTGATGTCCTATGGAATGGTGACCAGGTTATTGCTTGCATCCCTTATGAAGGGTGTCTGACTGTCTTCTTTAGCTTTCTGTCTTTGTCTTGCACCATGAGATAGTTTATTTTGCCACCTACTGAATCAATTTCAAAAAGCTGGTACAGTGCTTCCAATGCCCTGTTCTTTGCTATTGCAACTTCTTTCTTAGCTTCTTTGCTAGCCAACCAGTATTCCTTCCTAGCCTGGTCCATGTTTTCTATTATCTACTTTTTCTTAAACTGCTTCTTTCTTTTGATGACTTCCTGGACTTCTGCATTCCACCAGCAGCTTTCCTCATGAAAAGAAAAAGGCCTCCACTTTGGAATTACTGTGCCTGTAAGATTCATTTATGATACCTTTCTGCACCTTATTTCTGATAGTCATAGAGAAGTAGGAGTTATGATGTTAGGTATACAAATTTTGGTGTCCCGATTTTCACTTTGATGTATCTGCTTTCCAAGAGCCTTTGTTTATATTTTTGATGTCTGCAGGTTGAGACAACCTCAGTTTGTTTAGGTATGTTTCATGCATTGCTGGTGACATGAAGGGAGGGTGGTAATGGGCTAGCATGTAGTAGATTATCTTATTTACATTAACAATACACAGAGCATTTCTAAGTCATTATTTCACTGTATAAGCCCAGTTATGATGGAGTTCTGGAGGAATGCAGATAATCCTCCACCAACAATGTGGACTTTCAAAGCAGAGGATCTGAATGAGTAGTAGGCATTGAAGTTAGGCAGGAAGGGTGTGTTCTCACCACAGAGAATAACATCATATGACTTCTAACTAATCTGCACAGTCACTTTAAGTCACCTTTATCCCCTATCAACTGAGGTGAAAAGTTTGAATGTAAAAAAAGTGATATTGATACTGGTGCACAATGTTTTAATAGCTACTAAGCAAGCAAGAATAATCCACAATATGCACACATCTCAGCTACAGGATGGTACCACCTAATCTGCAGTAGGGATTCTGTCTATAGTGGCTAACTTATGAGTAAAGTCCTCAGCTCTGTGAACACCTGCAGTTACTTCATAGTGTCTCTTTGCCTCTGACTGAGTGTAGGAGGTGGTAAAACACAGCCTATCTACAACTACCCCACCTGTCTGCTGTTTACTGTACTACAATTATATTAAGTATCATAAAATACTTTTTAGCGTTAACTCTCAGCATGAACATTGTATTAGAGGTCATCCATACATTTATTTATTTATCAAATAAATATATATTACTGCCTTTTCACACATGATGTCAGAGCAACTTCAGATGATCTTTACCCCTGAAAATCAGTGCTCCCCTGTCTCACTCCAATCCCAATAGTTGACTAATCAGACTACTCCCCCCCTTTTGCAGATTCCTGGACCCACCACAATATCTGGTTAGGAGAAAAAAATAAAGATAAAAAGGGAATGAAACAAGGATGCCCATTGAGTATGTGACTATTTGTGGCAGTAATGAATGCAATCATAAGAACTTGTGGAAATGACTTAGATGAAGCAAGATGGTAAATTATGATGGAAAAGAACTGCTACTAAAGTTGCCTTATGCAGATGATTTAATATTAACAGCAAAACAATAAGGCAACAATATAGCTGCTCAAGCCCCACCTGCTCAAACTATACTTCATTATAGCCACGGAGTTGAACAACAGGTAGCATGCATGGCTAAACACCCTTATCCAAACTCAAATACCATGTCTGAGCCAGGTGCATAAAGGAAATGCAGCTGACACACTTCACCCAAACATAGTATTCAAGTTTGGGCATTGTTAATGTGGCAGGCATGAGGATGGGAATGGTGTTTTAGGTGCAGATTGGGAGAGGGGCTTTAAGTTTAGGGAGTGGGAAGGGGGTTTATGTTTAGAGACTGAGGAGGGAGTTTGGGGTTAGGGAGTGGGAGTGGAGTTTTAGGTTTAGGGGGCAGGAAGGAGATTTTAGAATTAGAGAGTGATTGTGACTTTTAGGTTAAGGGGGTGGGGGTGGTTTAGAAAAGGGAGATTAGGGTTAAGAACAGAAATTGGGTGTTGCAGTGTCACAGATGTAGCAGGCACTTTAGTCTTAGGGAGAGATGTGTGAAGATTTAGGTTTGGAGACTTACTATGATTAGGGTCAATGAGCAGGTAGGAGTTTTTAGGGTTAACACTAGGGTTCTGGTAGGTCTATATAGTTAAGAAGGGTCAGGTGGTGGAAGGGAAAGATAGCTTACTAGTACCATGCTTTTGGGCTAGTGGGAGTTACAGCACTTGTCATTTGGAGTAAGTGGCATGAGGGCCAGTATCAAGCAAATGTTTCTCAAGCACAGTAGTAGAACCAAAAAAATAAAGTGTGGATAAAAGAAGTAGCTGTAAAAACTTGACTACTGTTGGGGGAAAGTGGGTTTATATCTAAATAAACAAAAGCATAAAGGATTTGGAGAAGTAGTGCAGTTTGGGGAAAACTGGAATTTATTTTACAAGCAATGAGATTAATGTATTATGTTTCAGATTTGGAAAATATCAGACCTTTTATAGAACAGTGAAGTGAACTGCTAGAAAATAAGAAAATTGACAGAGTGGTGTAAAGTAGCCCAGTTAGAATTAAGAAAACAGGTATCTATATTAAACAGATAAATATTGAGGAAATGAGAAGTATGTAAGAGTGGTACAGGATATGCACGAGGGTAGTGTGACAGTGGTGAGGACTGCAGTGAGAGTGACAGATCTGTTTAAGGTAGAGGTGGAATTACATCAAGGATCAGCTCTGAGTCCTTTCTTATTTGCAGTGGTGATGGACAGGTTGACAGATGAGATCAGACAGGAGGCCCCGTGGACTATGATGTTTGCAGATGACATTGTGATCTGTAGTGAGAGTAGAAATCAGGTTGAGGAGACTGGAGAGGTGGAGATATGCTCTAGAGAGCAGAGGAATGAAGGTCAGCAGGGCTAAGACAGAATATATGTGTGTAAATGAGAGGGAGGGTAGAGGAATGGTGAGGATGCAGGGAGTAGAGTTGGTAAAGGTGGACGAGTTTAAGTACTTGGGATCAACAGTTCAGAGTAATGGTGAATGTGGAAGAGAGGTGAAGAAGAGAGTACAGGCAGGGTGGAATGTGTGGAGAAGAGTGTCAGGAGTGATTTGTGACAGACGGGTACTAGTAAGAGTGAAAGGGAAGGTCTACAAGAGGGTAGTGAGACCAGCTATGTTATATGTGTTGGAGACAGTGGCATTGACAAAAAGGCAGGAGTCAGAGCTGGATGTGGCAGAGCTAAAGATGTTAAGATTTGCACATGGTGTGACTAGGATGGATAGGATTAGGAATCAGTATATTAGAGGGTCAGCTCATGTTGGACAGTTTGGAGACAAAGCAAGAGAGACAAGATTGCGTTGGTTTGGATATGTGCTGAGGAGGGATGATGGGTATATTGGGAAAAATATGCTAAGGATGGAGCTGCCAGGTAAGAGGAAAAGAGGAAGGCCTAAGATAAGGTTTATGGACGTGGTGAGAGAGGACATGCAGGCAGTTGGTGTGACAGAGCAAGATGCAGAGGATAGGAAGAAATGGAAAGAGATGATCCACTGTGGCGACCCCTAACGGGAAAAGCCGAAAGATGATGATGGTATATTTAGGTGGTTTAAATATATTTCCTAGTTGTAAGGAAAAATGATAAGATTTTTTTTTTGCTTTGCTTCTTATAGGGTTCAATATTAAATCCAGTGAAAAAAAGGAATAGTATAAAATGGGGAAGATGTGCATGAGTGTGTGTGTGTGTGTGGGGGGGGGGGGGGGGCTCAATTTAATAAATCCTGTTTTCTTCTGGCTTTGATGTACTTATTTAGGGTATTAAAATAGTACATGTAATTAAGTGCATTAACAAGAATGTGTTTAAAAATATAATTATGTATGGGAATAAAGTACAAGAAAAAAAAAGAATCTGAAAGTATGGAAGGTAAAGAATATAAAAAGAAGACAAAGATATGGAAAATTGGATTGCATGTTGTCAGAACATACAGGAACAGCTGGTACAAAAAATGATGAAAGAATTTTTTTGTAATTCAATGGCAAAATGTTGAAAAGGATGTGAAACATAATTAAAGAAAGGGAGAGTTGACATGTTTTATGAGGGGGGATTTGTGGAGACTTATTCCGGATAAACTACATGAAAAGGATACATGAAATAAAAGATATTTGAAGAAAGGATGATAAATATGCATGAGTGTATATGTAAAGGTCTCGCTTAGGTCTCCATATCCACTTGGTCACCATTCTCCTTCACAGGGCAGTACCCGTGGACATTGCATCAGTCTCTGTCTCTTATATAGCAGGTGCTCTGCAACAAGACATACCTCTGTGGACTTTTACTCTAGGATTTTTTTTTTGTCACTGTGCAATGTCCTGTGGACATTACATCAGTCCATGTCCCTTAATCAGTAGGAGCTCTGCTACAAGACACACTTCTGCTGACATTTCACTGAAGTTACTGTCATTGTCCAATAGCCTGTGGACACTCAATCAGCCCCTTTCCCTTAAATAGCAGGAGCTCTGCCGCAACACACACTTCTGTAAACCTTTCACTGAGATTATTATCATTGTGTAATGTAAGCAAACTTAAAATGAAAAACCTTTTTGAATATTAACTTTCACCCTCCCTCAAGGAGTAGTCCTTGCTCTCCAAAGACCACTCACCAAACCAGCCACTGTCCTTTCACTTGACCATTAGATTATACTGTGTAAGCCAGTTACTTTGTAACTGGGGTGGGATGTTGGCATAATGGTTAAGGTGTTTACCTTACAAACACAAGGTGCAAGGTTTGATTCTCACATGGGGTAATTGGCTAGGCTGAAAATGGCCCACAAGGGCAGTTAGCCTAGTACTAATTGATGAATCCATAACTTCTTGGTGTCTGTATTCAGTAAATGAAAGAAATCCTATTCTGTTTTGTGCCTCCTTGCTAATTGCAAAGCACCAGCTATAAACTGATTGCTTTCTGTAATACATGGTCTAAAAGTGGGAAGTCCTCTAAACTCAGTCTTGCTATGCTTGGCTTCACTTTGCTCCCCTATCCTCCCCCCAATTTCCACCCATCCCATCTTACTCTAGTATTATACTTTCAACATTCACTTATCACTTGTGATACCCACTTCCTATACCTCCCCAAACAACTGTATTACTGTCAAAGAGACATTCCTGTTTCTATTCACCCATTCCCTACTTTCATCTAACATTTTTCATCATTCCCAACAGCATTACTCCCTTCCATCCTGCTTTGAACTAAATCGACTCCTACACAGACCCCTCCCAAACAGTAAGTCTAAGTAATTCAAGAGCAAATTCCCCCTACCATTCATTTCTGCAATATTTTTCTCATACACTACAATCATATTAATATTTATCGCTCCTATCTTCCTCTATATCTCTCAGCCTTTCCCTTATCTATCTACACCGTCTACACATATCTACCCCCAATGTTTCTACATCCATACACAATTAAATCAGTACATTTTGTTTTACTACCCTTGCTTAACCATATCTATTCTACACTGTTAGACTTCTCACCACATAAATTCATCATTCATATCAATATTGCCTACATACATAATATTAAACACCCACATATCTCAAAATCACCCATAAACCTACAGAATTATTCCACATTTCAGCTTTTACTTCTCCCAAATAAATCCTCGTTACTTCCTATCTTAACTACCTCCTCATCTTCTAGCCCTCCAAACCCTCTATGTTTACATTTCAGAAACATGTTTCTTCTACATTTCCTCATATTAGTACCTCTTCTCCTACTTACACACTTAACATCTTACGAACATCCATTACCCTCACAATTCCAGCAAAACTCCTATAATGTGTCCTCCAGTCAAAATACTTCTGAACCTTACCGCCTAATCACACTCTCCCTGGGATCCACTAATGCTAACACTAAGTGTACAGTAAGTGTACACCTTTCTGAGTGAACAAACAATACAAACATAGCTCACACCTTCTTCCTCCTAATTTTAGTTTTTCTGCTGATTTTATTGTAACCTTAAATGTCAAGAAGGATTCATAAAAGTTACCACAAAGTGTAGACTACATGTACACTTAGTATAATATTTCTAAATAGCTAGGAAGCACAAAAAATGTGGTGAGGATGTTCTTGAATACAGATCATGTGCACTTAGTGTTGATGTTAATGAATCTGGCCTCCTATCTATATCAGTACTCATATATCCTACTATTCAAATACAATTAACCAAAGCAATAGCCATTTACTCAAAATGACATATTAAACATAAATTACATATTAAACATAAAATCAAGCAAAGATGCCCGCTACCCGTACCATCATACCTCCATGACCATAAAACTTAATGGTGACATCCGCCCAAACCCAGCCCCAACTCAGCATATTCAGGACAAAAAACATACCCACATCAGCCCCTTTATTACTACCAGTTCACCCACAATCCCACCCTGGCCTCAATATACACCATACCAACTAACGAAATATTTGTAACAAACCCTGAAATGCATGCATGGATAGCACTGCACACTCCAGACATCTTAGTTACCATAGAAATCTGGCTCCGTCAGGAAACAAAAAACAAAGTAATTGCCCCATCAGGCAATAGCATTATCAGATTAGAAAGAGGCAACAAAAAAGCTGGCAATATTTCTATTTTCTGAAAAAACACACTAAGCATCTCCCTTTTCCCCCAACATCCTGCTAACTTTCTCTAACTCAGAAATCCTAGGAAATACACTAAAACCAAATACTCACAAGACAATCACATCATGGGTATATGCATACCCTAGGTAACAATGCTAAAACACTGAAGGATATTTTCTGCTGAACCTCTTCAAAAATCCCTTATGGAAACATAATATTGGGTGATGTTAATATACATTAGCAAATGGTACAGTCTGAAAATCCAACCAATAACAGACATCTGTACAAGTTCACCCAACTTATAACCATAACAACTAGGTATAACAAAGTCAGAGCCAATCAACCCTCAACTGGATCTTAACATCCTCTCAGAATAATATACCATCTCATGGAACTCTGTCAGATGGCCTAAATGATCACTTGCTAATTAATACCATAAAGCAACAACCCCAAAACAGATCATTACAGCCTGAAAAGAAAACTTACAACTTACGACTACACTTCCTTCACTGGGAGTCACTAAAGGCTGTCTCCAAAGATGATGCTCTCTGAGTTCAATAATCTTCCTACTTCCTACATGTTCTAAACACACTATTTCCCATCAGAATTAAAAGATTCAAAGTCAACTCTGCCCCATGGCTACCCTTAGCAACTAAACAACTTATAACACAGACAGACAAAGAACAGAAGGTCTGGATTAAAAAAAGAAAAAAAAAACTCAGACTTTACTAGCATACAGACAACTATGAAACCTAACAAAACAACTTATCACCAAAGACAAGAAAACCTATTATTCAACCAATCAAAACATATGCACAAATAATCCAAAAGTGTTCTGGGCCTCAATAATTAAACTGTTAAATCCAGGGTAAGCTACTCAGCTAACAACAAACACACAAAAAATGATACCATAGTTAATCAATTCAATAACCACTTTAGACAGACAGTACGGTCATTAATCAACCAGGCAACTAATCAAACTTTTGATGTCTCTAATCAATCAAATAACCTCCGTCAACATTTCTCTTTCCAACCAGTTCCCACAGATAACATTAAAAATACCTAAAAAAGTAAAGTCTACTACAACTGCCCCTAACAATCTAGCTGGCAAACATCTTAGAATAGCAGCTGAAGCTATTGGATTTCCAGTAATCTAAAAATAAAGTCCCCTTGTTATAGAAGAAAAATCATTATTCCACTGCACGAGGGTGGAATCAGTACAGATTTTTCAAACTATAGACCAGTTGCCATTTTATCTCCCCTATCAAAAATATTAGAAAATATATTCATACTCAACTTTTCAACTAACTAACAGATAACCAGCTTCTGTCTTCAACCCAGCATGGCTTTTGTCCTCATCAGAGCACAACCATGCTTTGTTGAATCTTGTTAATATTGTCAATACCTATAGAAGTGCTGGAAGGCTGGTCTCCACCATCTTCCCAGACTTATCAAACCTTTTGATACTGTCTCCCACCAGAAACTCTTACACAAATTCTCAACCTTAGGGATTACCAGTTCTTCACTGCAGTGGTTCCATAGCTGTGTCTCAAAAAGAGCACAAACAGTGAAATAGAAAAATGATTTCTTCACTTTCTTGGCAGTAAGTGTTGGTGTCTCACAAGGTGTCATCTAAATTCAACCACTATGTATTACATATGGTTAAAAAAATCATTAAAATCTAGATACATTATACAAAGTAAAAAACTACCTCACTGCCATAGCCAGCAGATGTATAACCTCTACTTTCTTACTGCCATCTCTTCTCTGTGCTGCCTCAGTCATCACTAACCTTCAGGTTTCGAAACTGTCCAAACTTGAGCAACATTACAATAAAATAAACAAATTTACAGTAAGTTATAACACTAGACCACACTATTGCTTAGTCTACAGAGAATTAAACTGGTTAGAACTACCACATCCCCTAGCTCTTTCTCGGCTAACTGAAATACACAGACTCTTCTATAAGCCAGAAAAGTCCCCAGCCCTTAACAACACTACTCCCCCAAAAGAGTTTTATGTTCTATAGAAAAATCACTAATCATTATAATCAAATAATTTAATACTGCAGATGATTCTCTATCTTTGAAAGGTGTACCTAAACTATGGAACCACATTCTACTACCACTGAAATCCATTCAAAATGCAGTCTCATTTAAAAGAAAAACTAAAATTGCACATATCAAATGAATGGATTTGCTCCTGTGTATATCTAGGATAAATGCCACTGTTATCTTCAGCTTGTCATATCATCAGACCATTTTTCTTTATTCAGATCTCTGTGCCCCACAACCAGCCATCTACATAGTTTTGCGGCACTGCTCACTCCAACCTCTATACTTCTAATATAAACCTTATGACAGCCATAAATATAATAATCTATGAAACTGCTTTACACCCTACCTCTTAACTACAATATTAACATTTGCTGCCCTACCTAGTTCCTTGCCTCACCTCCATTTCTTTGAATTTCTAAATACTAATCATCTTTCTGACAAACCACAAAATACACCTATTCGAATGTTCAACGTTCAACATCTGCTAATGCATAAGTATCTTTTATGCTGTAAACAGCAGACATTATTTCATATGAATGCAATCTAAAATATAAGTGAAATTGTTAATGTACATTTCTTAATGTCAGTATATGTATATTACTGAATGCTTGCTTGAAAGTATTTATAATATGTTGGTCCTTTTCTCCCCAGACCTTCACTGAAAAGGCATTTTTCACTAAACTCAGTCAGACAGACCCAGTAAAAAACAAAATAAATCAATAAATAAAGTTGAAGAAACATCACAATATTGTTTTTTTGTCTGTAAGAGCTTTTGGAATGTTTTCAAAAAAACTTACAGATGGAAAGGATTTGCGATTATAGACATGAACATGATATTATTTGGGAAAAACAAAGAAGGAAATAGCTAAACGGGATACGATTTTATTTATGACAATATGGTGTTTGTGGAAAAGAAGATGTGAACAGTTACTGTATAACAAAAAAGACAACGGAAAAAATGTTAGAAATAAAAAGATGGATGCGACTGAACGGATGGGTAGGTTAGTCGGTGAAGCATATTAAGGTATAAATTATAAGAAAGTGCATGATATGATAAAAAAGTGTGCCAAAATTGTAACAGAATATGTAGAGATAAAGAAAAAACTTTTTTTTTTTTTCAAAAAGTGCCATGGAATCTGTTACATCTACCTGGGATACCACCAACACAGGCAGATTTGGCCTCAGTTTAATATCTCATCCAAAGGATGGGACACTTAGGAATGCAGCCCCCCCTCTCCCCATCCCTTATGCTGCCCTGCAGTGTCAGTATTGGATTAAGTACCTGACAGGGAACAGAGTCACAGACACTGACAATGGACTGAAGGTTTGGATGAGTCTTGGCAGATAGATGCTATAAGAGGTATCTGTGTGGCTTCAAACAAAGAAATCTGACAAAGTGAAGTCAAAGCAGGGAGAACCACACTTTTCAGGTCAAAAAGGATAACTTTGGCTTTGTATGACTTGACCTTCTCTAGAAATTTAAGGATAAGTGGAAACAGGGGAAAGCATAAAGGAGTCCAAGGGGCTAGTTCTGAGTGACGGCATCTCAAGGACATCCACCCAAGGGATGAAAAACAGAAAAAAAAAGTTGCTGAATTTTGTGTAGGGTGCAAAAAGTTTGTATCAAGGTTTCACTCAGTGATGGAACTCTGCCTATGCTGCTGACTGAATGACTGACTGATTGGAGACCACACCTGGGGCATTAGCAGACAGTGACTAAACCAGTAGAGACCTGGGTCTTCTTGAGATGAGGGCATGTGTGTAGTTTTGGCTCAATTAACCAGAAGTGCTCTGTGTTTGGCATCCTTTGCCAGAGGTCCAGAGTGTTTCTGTTTGAATCCAAGCAATCCAAAGCTAAGAACAAGAAATTAAGTTTTATTTTGAGTTTGATCTGCACTTTTTCATCTGTGTTTTACTGCATTAATTTGTGTCTTTTTGACTGTTTGTACTGTTTGTGCCTGCTTGTTACCTGCACTTACTTTGCACTGAAATATTGTTTAGTTAGCATAGACTAGATCCAGACTTGCTGATTCTAGCCTGTTTTTCAGACACTTAAACTCAAATCTAGCCATCTTATATTAAGAAGGGCTCCCCTGTACCCTTGTAGCAGACGAGTGTGGATATAGCCTTGTCTGAGCAGGGGATTGATAGAGAAAGGGACATTGTGTGATTTCCTATTAGCAGACTAGTTTAAAACTGTTTAAATTGACCAGTATATAAGCCTCGCATTTTCTCCTAGCTGCGCACCATGCAATGGATATTAGTGGTGCCTTGTATAGACGCAAATGCCTAGAAACTTATTTTTCCAAGTCAGTAAAACCCTCCCAGCTTCCCTGCTGCTCTGCGGGCAAATCAGCCACACACTTCTGCACTGCAGGCAACTTAGCCGAGTACTGAGCAGCATCATCCCACTTTCCATCCCTGATCTTCTATAGAATAAGTCCCCTTATTAATCCCAGAGCAATAGCTGATCTAATTTGTTCTCTCAGGAATTAGTACTTAAGAATTACCTACTACTATGAACAGTAAGTTTCCCAACATTTCTCCAGCCAGCCTGATTGACATGGGCATCTTGAGGCAGCATAGCAATTGCCTCATGTATACTAACAACCACTTGCTCCTAAAGCAAACAAATACAAATGTGAGAGATGTAACTATACCATGAAACTAGAATCAGTCCTCTCACATAACAATAAACAAAAAGTACAGTTTTGTACCTACCATAAATGTAGATGTTCAAGTGTTCACCCTGCTGAAGTCATCACACTTGGGGTTATCCTGTCGTCAGGCGGTCCCGCAGTCAGCCGGATTTCCAAAGTCTTGGTCCGACGTCAGTTGCTGTCGCTTCATCCCTGATGTCAGTGTGCCAGGGGTACATATATTGCAACCAACGCCATTTTCTTCAGTTTTTCTTGCCCCAGATGTCAGGTGCCCCCAAAAAGGTGATCCAAATTAGTACCAAAAGGTGAGAACACTGTACAAACACAAAATCCCTTCAGCTATAAGCAAATACATCAGTATGGCATAGCAAAGATTTAGCCAGTAGATCAGAGGGGTTGGAGGGAGGGTAACCTGGACTGCAGCAGGGTGAACACTCGAACATCTACATTTATGGTAGGTACAAAACTGTACTATGTTCATCGTGTTACCCTGCTGCAGTCATCACACTTGGGTTGAGTCCCAAAGCTAAGGTAGGGTAGAGGCATCATAGAGGGTTAGTGGAGGCAATGAGGCCCTGCAGAACTGCAGTGGCAAAGCCTGCCCTGGACTTAGAATAAAGAGGCAAGTGATAGTGTTTGGTGAAGGTGTGTACAGAACTCCAAGTTGCAGCTTCTAAAATTTCCTTGGTAGGAACCCCCCTGAGAAAGGCTGTAGAGGTAGCTGTTGCCCTGGTAGAGTGGGATCTAATGGTAGGAGGAACTAGTTTCCCATGATGGATATATCAGAATCATATGCAATGGCCTATCCATTTAGAAATGGTTTGCTTGGATAGGGCCCTCCCTTGAGAAGCTGTAGCATAGGAAACAAAGAGCTGGTCAGTTTTTCTGAAAGCCTTAGTTTTATCCAAGTAGTAACGAAGCTGCCTGTGAATGTCCAAGGAATGCAGGAGTCTCTCACCTTTGTTCTGTGGATTGGGGAAGAAAGTGGGTAGGTGGATGGTTTGATTTAAAGCTACACTGGAAACCACCTTAGGCATGAAGGAAGGATTAGTTCATAGAAAAACTCTGTCTTGATGAAAAATGAGGAAAGGTTCCACTGCCATAAGTGCCTGTAATTCTGAGACTCTCCTAGCAGAAGTTATTGCCAGGAGCAGGGCAGTCTTCCAAGATAGGAACTGAAGGTCTGCAGAAAAAGCTGGTTCAAAGGGAGGTAGCGTTAGTTTTTCCAGAACAAAGTTGAGGTCCCATGTTGGTATAGGAACTCTTCTAGGAGGTCTAATGTTTTTTGCCCCTCTGAGGAACTGCCTTAGGAGAGGATTTGAAAATAAAGGTGGATTCATGTCGTAGTGAGCTGAAATAGCTGCAGCATGGATTTTAATTGAGGAGAAGGAAAGTCCTTTATGCAACATCTCAGCTAAATACTGCAGAATGTGAAGCATATGAGGCTGAGTTGTGTCTTGGCATTTAGCTTGGTTCCAAGCAGAAAACCTTTTCCATTTGTCCGAGTAAGCCTTCCTGGTGCTTGGCCTCCTTGCTTCTAGAATAACATCCAGTACTGCTTGTGAAAGAGGGGCTGGTTGGATGCTTAATTGATTTGCCATGCAGCCAGGTTTAAGGTTTTGATCTGGCTGTGTAGAATCTGCTTGTCTTGCTGCGTGAGCAAATGAGGTATTTGAGGCAATATCCATGGTGGGCTGTGAGCCATATTCTTCAATAGTGGGTACCAGTGCTGGCGTGGCCAGTCTGGGGCTATGAGAATCATTCGAGGTTTCTCCTTTTTGACCATCAAAAGAACCTTTGTGAGAAGAGGTAATGGAGGAAAGGCATATGCTGTCAGGTTTTTCCAACTGGAGAGAGCGTCCACTTTCCAAGCTTGATGGTGGAATGTCCTTGTACAAAATTTTGTCAGCTGGTAGTTTTGAGGACTGGCAAACAGGTCTATATTTGGTAGGCCCCATCTTTGAGTTATCATTGTAAATATTTGTGGGTCTAGCTTCCACTCGTGGGGATCTTTTATGTTTCTGCTTAGGTAGTCTGTCAATGTGTTTTTCTGTCCTGGCAGGAATTGAGCTTGTAACTGGACTTGGTAGGCCAGAGCTGTGTTCCATAAGATTATTGCTTGCCTGAAAAGAGGGTAGGAATGTGTGCCCCCTTGTTTGTTTATGTACCACATTACTGTGGTGTTGTCCGTCTTTATTGCAAGTTGTCCTGGCTGTAGTAGATCCTTGAAGTCTGTCAGAGCTTTCTGTACAGCTAGCATCTCTTTTTGGTTTATGTGCAGTTTTCTTTGTTCTGCAGTCCATAGGCCTTGAATGCAGTGCCCTGCCATGTGTGCCCCCCAGGCATAGTCTGAAGAATCTGTTGTGATAGTTTGCCTGGGTGGGGGCAAGGTGAAAGGCTGACCCTTGTTGAGGTGATATGCCTGTGCCCACCATAGAAATTCCTGTTGAAGGCAGGGAATGAGAGATATCACTGTGTCCAAGCTGTGGCTGTGTTGAGACCATACGCTTTTTAGGTACCACTGTAATTTCCTCACATGCAGTTTTGCAAATGGTATTATCAGAATGCAAGATGCCATGAAGCCCAAAGCCTGCAGAATTTTTCTTGCAGTTAATTGGGTCTTTGTTGCCATTGTCTTGAAATATTGAGTCAGTTGTAATTGCTTGTCTGGTGTAAGATAAGCCTTCTGGGCCGTTGTGTCCAAGCTGGCACCCAGGAATGTCATTTTTTGTGAGGGTACTAGTTTTGACTTCTTTTCGTTTACTGTGTACCCCAGACAATTTAGTAGATGCTTCACAAAAGCCAGATGTTGTAAGAGAATGTCTTTTCTTTCTGCTTGGATGAGGCAGTCATCCAGGTATGGATATATTTGAATTCCTCTTTGTCTGCAGTATGCAATTACTGGTGCCAGGCATTTTGTGAATACTCTGGGTGCAGTAGATAAGCCAAAGGGCAGTGCAGAGAATTGATAATGGGTTGAACCTGCAATGAAACGGAGGTTTCTTCTGCAACTTTGTCTGATAGGGACATGCAGGTATGCCTCCTTGAGGTCCAACGTTACCAGCCATGCTTCCTTGCCCAACATGGGAAGTAGCTGCTGTAGTGTCAGCATCTTGAATTTGGGAACTTGTAAGTAAGTGTTTAGAATTGAAAGGTCCAGAATTGGTCTCCAAGCATTTTCTTTTCTGGGTACTAGGAAGAGTCCTGAGTAAAATCCTTGGCCTTGCTCTTGAAATGGTACCCTTTGAAAGGCTCTCATGGCCATGAGAGCTGTAATTTGTTTTTGAGCCTCTGCCCTTTGATTTTGTGGCAGGTTTGGCATTCCTCTTTTTATTGGCAAGGTGTGAAACTGGAATCTGTATCCTTGTACAATTATTCTAGGACCCATTTGTCCTTTGTGACCATGTGCCAGTTGTCTGCAAATAGTGCTAGTTTTCCCCCCAGGGGGGCTGACAAAAGAGCTTTGTTCGGCCAGCTGAGGTGCAAGTCATTGAGTTTGCCTTCTTGTGGGTTGAGACCTGTCTTTTCCTCCCTTCTGGGTTGGAGTGTCCCATTGGCGAGGTTTATACTGAGCTTGTGGTTGTCCTCTGCCCCTTGGGCGCCTGTATTTACCCCTCTGAGGTCTGTCAGTGGCTGGAAAGGGCCAATTTTTTGTTGGCCAGTTTCTGCTGAAGCGAGGGGGTTGTACTTGTAGGAAATCTTTGACTGTCTGCATTGATTTTGCCTTATCTTCCATTTTCTTTAAAACTTCTTCTGCTTTAACACCAAAAAGAACATCCTGCTGTAAGGGAGCATCTAGTAGTTTTGCTTTAACATGATCAGGCAGACTTTGTTCCTTTAACCAGGCATGCCTACGTATAACTGATCCAGTGACAGCTGCTCTGCAGGAGGCCTCTAAAGAATCAAACCCACATTGTAAGGTATGTTTGCCCACCTGCTCGGTGGCGTGCAACAAATCCTGTACTTCCTTCAATTCAGATTGTTGAGAGAGGGTGGTTATCTTTTGTTTTAACTGAGAGATCAGAAATTGCTGATACTTAAGCATATGAAATTGACAGTTTAGTGCTCTCATAGCTAAAGTGGCTGAGGTGTAAACCTTTTTCCCCTGTCTGTCTAGTGCTCTTGAATCCCTTTCAGAAGGTACTGGATTTTTAGCCATGGAAGCCTTAGCCCCCTTGGGACCCTGGGAGATAGTCTCTGGGTCAGCTACTGGGCTTTTGTAAAGAAATTTGTGGGAATCAGGTACTCTGTAGTATCTGTCAGGCTTGGCCGTGGCAAGAGGCAGAGAGTCAGGGTTGAAACTGGATTCTAAACAGACATCATCCACAGTGTCCAAAACAGGAAGGATGACTAGAGGTCTGTGTTGGGGGAGTAAAAGAAACTCTCTGAGCCTTTTCTTGGAATCAGAGTAATCCTGACCTTCCCAGTGAAAATGTTCCCTCATAGTGTGTAAAGTTTCCCCAAAAGAGTAATCTTCTGGAGGGGAAGCTGAGGGAATAGAGTCCTCAGCATCAGAATCTTCATAAGGAGAGAATGAATAGTCTTGGTCCTCAGAGAAATCCGAAGAAATAGACAGTTGTTCAGAGGAAGCAGAATCTTCCTCTTGTCTAGGCCTTTTGTCAGGAGAAGGCTGAGAACCCCTGATAAGAGAAATCAAATCTTCAGCCATCTTGAGCATCTGTTTCTTAGGCATAGGGCCTTGAACAGGAGACTGAAGTGAAGCCTTTTTTGATTTAGAAGGAGTCTTTGACTTGGAAAACGTTTTGACTGTAAGAGTCGTCGGTCTGAAAATGCCTTTAGAAACCAATGGCGTTTCAGAAGCACCGACGTCCTTGGAAGGTAAATCATCGAAATGGCCTGATGTAAAAGGCTGCGTCGGCCTAGTACATTCCATCAAAATATCTGCAGCGGTCTCGGGTTCCAGAACTGCGGTAGTCAGAGGCTGCGTCGGAGCCTCACTGATAACCGGAGAACCAGAGACCGGATCAACCGAGGCCTCGGAATCGGGCTTGGGCCCGGGCTGTCGATCCTTGTCCCTGCGCTTTTTGTGCACGCTGGTAGTCGGTAGCTCCGACGGCATGTTATAATTAAATTTTCTACCAAAAAAGTGTCGTGCAAAATCAAATCGTCTTTTAATAGTACGTTTATTAAATCTAGCACAAAAACGACAAGAAGTGATGTCGTGATCAGGGCCTAGGCAAGGTATGCAATAAGAATGAAAATCCTTATGAGGTATTTGCTTCCCACAAGAAATACAATTGTTAATTTTTTCTGACATCGGTCTGAGGCAAGAAAAGTTTCCCCAATGGGGTACTTAGCTTTATAGAAGACTTCGGTCTGAAATTCGAATTCGAAAATCTCAGGAGTCGGCCGACCAGCACTTGCGAACTGCTTCTGCTTCGGGCACCACGCGGCAAGAAAGACTGAAGAAAATGGCGTTGGTTGCAATATATGT
This sequence comes from Protopterus annectens, assembly GCF_019279795.1. Taxonomy (NCBI): domain Eukaryota; kingdom Metazoa; phylum Chordata; order Ceratodontiformes; family Protopteridae; genus Protopterus; species Protopterus annectens. The sequence goes on along the minus strand of NC_056733.1, from coordinate 1,995,368,361 downwards.
ACCCCTGGCGCACTGACATCAGGGATGAGGCAACAGCAACCGACGTCGGACCAAGACTTTGGAAATCCGGCCGACTGCAGGACCGCCTGACGACAGGATAACCCCAAGTGTGATGACTGCAGCGGGGTAACACAATGAACATCATCAAACCAGTTGTCTGTACACATATACCTCTTCACTCACACAAGATAAGGTCAAGACACACAAACCCACATAAGCAGAGGTATTCACTAAGAGCCTACCACAAGACCTCCCCAAGCACAAACAACCTACAAATAATAGGACACAAACACAATGCACCACTACACATAACAGCACACATATCAGTTTCTCAGCAATTAAGTCCCTAAGGCAAAACACCTGAAAACCTAATGTCCTAGTCCTACGTGACTCAGTAGTAAGACACACGGATGTCTCCCTCACCAGGTTGGACAAAGAGAAGGTCACAGTCAGGTGCCAGGATCCATCAAATCATACACACACTCAAGTCACTCAGCAAGAATTACCATTATGACTCTGTCACTGTACACGTTGGAGTGAATGACTTGAGATGTACCTCTCTGGACTATATTAAGAGAGACATGACTGAACTCTCAGATTATGCATCCCAGGCAGGTATGTCCCTAGCCCTAAGCAGCATTCTACCTTCACCTAGGATGATCCCACAATACATAAAAAAATGACTGATTTCAATAATTGACTTAGCTTCTGGTGTCACCCCAGGGGACCCAGTATCTGATAGCCTGGGAAGACATGGTTGATAGACCACGCTGCTTTGCCAGAGATGGCCTTCACCTGTCTCCTCAAGGCTTTCAGATACTGACAAAGATGTCTGCCTCCCCCATAGTACCCTTTTTAGGCAATGTCAAATCGACAAAATTTTTGATGTAAAGAAATCCACTAGAGACAAACTCATGGTTATGCTGCTTAATGGTATCAGCCTATACAGTAAACCGCACTCCCTGGAAGCACTCCTCACCTTGGAAGATGCTAATGTCTGTGCAGTCACTGAGACCTGGTTCAAGGCCACAGAGAGCAACCAATCCATACAAGGCTACAATGCCTTTCACATGTTCAGACCTTAAAACGAGCATGAAAGAACCAAAGGTGGAGGTGTATCCATCTTCATTAAATCCAAATACACCTCAAAAATGGTAAACAGTATGACTCTCTTGAGCTACTCCAGGTTCAAATAACTATAGGCAAAATACCCTACCTCATCACTACTAGCTACAGGTCTCCACCATGAACCAGGAGAAGCACACTGCCTACCTGGACTTGCTAGGGTCTCTGAATATATACAGCCCAACACCTTGGTCATGGAAGATTTCAACCATCCTTCCATTGATTGCACAATTTACATAAGCTCAAACACGATCGCTCTGAGGTTCCTGGATTTGGTTAACTCAAATGCCCTGGAACTATTGGTCTGCACCCCCACAAGGAGCTTGAATGTCCTAGACCTAGTGCTCACCAACATGGGAGAGGGGGTTACTGCACTGTCCCCTTGTGTTGCCCTCCCTGGTAAGGACAGACCATAAATCAGTCTTGTTTGAAGTAAAGATCAGACGTGACACTTCTACAGGAGCAAAACAAATGAAACATTTCTCCAAAGCAAACTATAGCCTACTAAGCAATGGTATAAAAGGTTTTAAAGCCCCCTGCTAACACAGCCAACAATGACTCCTATGCAGAAGAGTACATAAATGCCCAATATAGCCACTTAAACAAATGTATTGACTCAGCTGTAGCTGACAGGATTAAAACTAGGTCCTCCTCAAAAACAAGCTACCCTGATAGTTAAATAAATTATATAACAAAAGAAAAAACTGATATCTAAGAACAAGAGGGAACTTGCTCAACAAAGGAAGAATACCCTCCACAGTGTGAGCAAGAAAATCAGATATCTTGTAAAGTCCTCTGTAGCTAGTTACAAAATTAAATTAGCATATCTAGCTAAAGACATTAACAAGGCATTCTTTAGCTATATCTGAAACCTAAAAGAGAATGCCCAGCTGTGTATGAACTTATAGTGGATGGCAGCACTCACACTGAACCTGAGGAAATTGCGAACTGGCTAGCTGACAGATTTGGCAATAACTTCACCCCCACCCCCATCAACCATACCCCAAAGCATTCCTGACACCAGTCCATCTCCAAAGAACAGGTCATACAAACACTCTTCAAGGCCAAAACATGGCCTCTATGGGACCAGATAAAATCCCAGGTTACTTACTAAATAATCTAAAACAAGACCTAGTGGAAACTCTTAGTATTCTCTTTAACCATAGCCTGAGCACTGGCTTTGTTCCAGCAGAATGGAGAACAGCAACAGTAATCCCCTTGTACAAAAGGGGTCCATCAACCAACCCAGGAAACAATCGACCCTTAAGCCTAACCAGTCTTATCTGCAAGGACATGGAAAGAATCATCATGGACCTTATCAACAAGGACATAGATGACCTTCAAACTCTTGACCTGACCTAGTTTGGTTTCATCAAGGGTAGATCTTGCTTATTAAACCTAGTGGACCTCTTTGAAAATGTCACCAAAGCTCTGGATGAGGGCAAAGCAGTACATACCACCTATCTTGATTTGGCCAAGGCTTTTGACAGAATCCCCCATATGGGGATCATGGAGAAACTCTCCTGGCAGTGTATCAATTGCCTCATGTATTAATGGATTAACCCATATGTCACTAGATGGGTAGCCAACTAGCTCACCAACAGAATGCACATTACCAAAGTTGGGGAGTCCACCTCCATCAGTAGACCAGTTACCAGTGGGGTACCACAAGGATCTTTGCTGGGCCCTCTACTGTTTGGAATCTATTTCTCTGAGGTCCAGGTGAAAGCAGAGTGCCTGTAGCTTGCCAGGTTTGCAGATGACTGCAAACTAGGTACAATCACTGAATCCCCCAATGATGTTAACATATTACAGAAAGGGCTAATGCAGACAATTGATTGGTGCCAAAGTGGGGACTAAAACTATACACAAAAAAAATGCCTCATTATCCCCCTTGGCAAAAACGTAATTATTATATAACTAGCACCCCTCTAAGCTCAAACCCAGTGGTGCATGACTTGGGAACTCAGGTTGATAGCAATCTAAACTTCAATCACCATGTGTCCATTGTAGTAAGGAAAGCTTTCAACATTGTTCATCTCATAAATATGGGTATCGCATCCAAGACTAACGAGGTTATAACTCCACTGTACTCAACCCATATCAAACCATTAATTAACTATGGGTTGAGAGTTTCCCAAAGAACATTATAATTAATTTTTTAGCATTGAGATTTAGACCATGGCTTTGGCACCAGTCATTTTCCTGTGTTAAACCCTCTTGTAAAATGTTGGCGTCTTGGGTGGAATCCATAATAGCTCCCAATTCACAATCATCTGAACTTGAAGAGCCAGAGGTCTTGAACATTAGCCTTGACTTTCAAGATGTAGATGACAAACAGAAGTGAACCCAGCAAGGAATCCTGGAGTAATCCATTGGTGACTGGTCTCTTGGTAGAGGTGGTCTCACGGACTCTGACTTCTTGGATCTTGCCTCTGAGCCAGCCAGCAATCCACTAAGTTGTGTCAGGATTAATGCCTAGCTCAGGAAGCTTGTCAACAATGCCTGAGTGGGGTATTGAATCAAATGCCTTGGCCGGGTCAAGATAAGCAGTAGTCACTCTTTTATCCTCATCCATTGCCTTGGTGACCATCTCAAAGAAGGTAAGCAGGTTAAGTAGGCATTAACTTCCCTTAACAAAGCTAAACTGAGATGGGTCCCATGTCTGCAGGTTGCCACTGTCCTTTTCTATCATTTTCATAATTCCTTTCATGGCTTTTCATATTTTACTTATTAGGCTATGGATCTGTAGCTCCCTGGGTTATTTAATAGTCTACCCTTATAAATGGGAATGACTGTTGCAGTCCATTCACTTCGAACATAGCCTATTTCAAGGCTGCAGTTAAAGAGTGCCTCAAGTGGTCCTGATAGGTTGTGTTTTAGACTATTCCGGAGGCAACTGGAGATGTTGTCAAGACCCATGGAAGCAGTGTTCTTAACTTTAGTGAGTGCCACCAGGACCTGGTCCCTGACTATAGTTGTGGGGAAGTATGTTGGAGAGGATTTCACCTGGTGGAGTTGGGGGGATGTGGAGGTGAAGTCTGAGCTAAATTTATCAGCCAGTAGATCTGCTACATCACCCTGATTGGCGAAAGTCATACAGTTCACCACCAGTTCAGCACATGTGATGTGTGTTGCCTTTAAGGTACCAGACATAGCTGAAGAAGGCCTTTTGACTGTCCTTAGCCTGCAAGGATATTCTCAGATCATAGCTGGCCTTTATTATTCAGACATTTTAATTTCTTGTTTAGTTGTATAAGAGAGCACTTGTCTTTAAGGGAGTTGCTGTTCCTGATTTTGGTCATGGAATTTCTTTTTTTATATAGATCTTGTTTAGGTGAGGATTCTGCCAGTGGGATTTGTTTTTTAGTGTTTGTTTTGGGTTTATTTCTGGTAGGTATGACAGCCTCTATGCAGCCATTCACATGTTTGTATAGAGACTCTGTGAATAATACTGCATAGGTAGCTATGGTTTCAGAGTTAAGGGGAGCCCTGAATTTTGGCAATTTTTCACTTAATAGGATGTAGTTTGCCTTAGAATAATTCCTAACTGTTACTGGTTTAGCTGTTTTTTTTCTGGATTGATTTTTACTTCAAAGGAGACAGCTTTGTGAGCTGACATCACCAGTGAGGACATGATGGACATGAGGGGTGGTACAATGCTGTCCCATGTTGATGAGTACCAGGTCCAGCATGCTTTATCCTCTGATTAGAGTGTACACTATCTGTTCCAAGGTGTTAAAACCCAGGAAGCATTGTGTCTGGGAGTTTGAGACAGTGTACATTTCCCAGATTATGGAAGGGTAGTTAAAGTCATCCATGAATAAGGTGTTTGGTTGGATGGTGAGCACCTCTAGTAGGTTTAGATAAGACTTGTGAGACTCTAGGGCATAGATGGTGACCTGTAGCTAGCCATGATATGATGAGTGAACTTATCTATGGTGACTTGCATGTGGATGAGCTCCATGGTGTCATCCTGTTTACCCAACCTAGAGGTATGTTTGTTGCTAATGTAGATTGAGACACCTCCACTTTTGGCCCCAATCTGTGCTGTTGCTGGTTTAACTATGTGGAAGGCACTGTAGCCTTAAACTGCTGGAGTGCTTTCTATGGCTTTAAATCAAATCTCAGTCACAGCACAGATGTCTACATTCTCCAGAGTGAGAAGGGCTTTAACAATGTGGAGTTTTTTTGTTAAGACTCCTATCTCCCTTATACTGAGGGATTTAGTGTGGGTTTTACCCCTCTATGCCAATGGAGCTGTCTATTTTCAGAAACTTGATCTGCATGTTGGTCACATGCATTGACAATATACCTTGGACTATCTGCTCCAAATAATAAACCTCCAAGTGAAAACAGTAGCATCCTTGAGCATTATCGTCAGAGGAACAGTGACTTGAAAGGGTCTGCCCAAAGACAGTCTGGTTTCCACCATGACAGGTGTTCCTTAAACGTCTTGGATATTTTGATTTGATCATCTAGTAGATCTGTAAGTTGGTACCACCAAACCTTGAAAGTCAAGAAGACATTGGCATAAAGAATCATAAAAACTGTTTATGTCTGAGATCCTGCACTCTACAGCTGATAGTCAAAGGTACCAAATCTCTCTAAATTAACTGCTGAGATCCTGGGCTCTGAAGTAGACAGTCATGTGTACCATATCACTCTAAATTAACTGAACTGTAAAACTGATGAACTGTAAGTTATCTGGCAGAAGAAAGAGTTGACATGCCAGTATCCTAATGCAGATTATTAAAGGTGATGGACTACGTGTATCAGTTGGGACTTTGTGGTGTTCTCCCTTATTCCCAAGGACTGGAAAAGTTTGAAAAGTGAATCCTTGCAGGTAATCAGCCTGTCCATAGTTAGGACTGTAAAAAGCTAGTAATCCACATATGGAAAGACCCTGAACCCATGCAGCCTTAGAGCTGCTTCCACTACCAACATGCATTTGGTGGACATCCGAGGGGCTGTGGTGTGAGCAAATGTCAGTATCCATAATTGAAAATGACTGTCTATCACCAATGGTAACTCAAATTTAGGAGTTAGCTTGGATAGAGTCCAAAAGAGGGGTAGGATAAAGTTGCCAATAGCCAGCTCTCCTATCCTGGGGTAGTGCTCAGGGGAAATCATTGTCTATATGATATTTTTTTGAAGGTAGGAGCATCCTAGATGGCCTACTTAGGGGATTAGAATGATATTGTGATGTCATTGCACATGCCATTCCCTGGCACTGTGGTGTCACTGTACTTTCCATTCCCATAGCTAAGGACTCTGGCAGGCTCCATGTACATGATGACAACCAGTGTCACAGCTTGCATCTCCCCAATGGATCCCTTTCTCCCTGAAAGGCCAGCGGAAAACAGTACTCAAGCCGCTGAATCACTTACAAATGCCTTCTACCAGCACCTGCAGGACTGCATGGATAAGGCAATCCCAAGCAAAACAAAGACTCTTTGTACCAAAGGCAAGCATCCAGTCTGGTGGACCCCAGCCATAAACAAACTCTACAACAAAAGGAGGAAGCTACTACAAGATAGAGCAAAATCCTTAAAAGGTAAGACACCCTTGATCACTATAAGTAAAAAACTAAGAGCTCTCATAAAATCATCCAAAGCAAATTTTGAGAGAAAAATAGCTAAAGACTCAAAAGACAATCATAAGGCCTTCTTTAGCTATGTTAGAAACCTGGGAGGAAACTCCCAGATATGCTCAGAACTAGTTCAAAATGATGTGAAGATTACTGATCCTACAGACATTGCCAACATACTGGCTGACAGGTTCAGTGCAAACTTCTCCCCCTCCCCAAAAGGAGAGATATCTATACCAAGCAATTGCAGCCCCCCAAACATCTCCAACGCCCAAGTGAGAACTGCTCTCTCCAAAGCAAAAAACACAGCATCCATGGGATCTGATGGTGTCCCCGGCTGTGTGCTCCACGAACTCAACGAGGAACTAAACCCACAGCTAGGACAGCTGTTTAATCATAGTCTTATCTCTGGATACGTACCCAGGGAGTGGCGCACTGCAACTGTGGTCCCACTTCACAAAGGCGGTGCCTCCACCGACCCTGGAAATTACCAGCCCATTAGCTTGACAAGCCTTATCTGCAAAGCCATGGAGAGGATCATAATGGACCTCATAAGACATAGGGAATTTGCAGACTTTGGATCCATCCCAGTTTGGCTTTGTCAAAGGCAGATCATGCCTTCTAAACTTGGTTGACTTTTTCGAAACAGTCACCAAAGCCATTGATGAGGGAAAGGCAGTCCATACAGCCTACCTCGATCTGGCGAAGGCCTTCGATACAATACCCCACTCGGGTATCATTGAAAAACTCATCAGCTTAAATGTTAACCCATACATCACAAGATGGGTTGCAAACTGGCTGAGTGACAGAACCCACAGGGTCAGAGTTGCTGGCGCCATGTCAGACTCAAAGCCTGTCACAAGTGGTGTACCACAGGGCTCAGTCCTGGGCCCACTCTTGTTTGGCATCTACTTTTCCAAGTACAAGCAAACACAGGAGGGTTATGGCTGACAAAGTTTGCAGATGACTGCAAACTGGCGCCATAGTAGAAAACACATCTGACACAGATATCCTTCAGAAGGGTCTCACAGAAACGGATAACTGGTGCCAGAGCCATGGCCTAAAGTTAAATGCCAAAAAATGCATAGTCATACCCTTCGGGAAAAACAAGGTTACCCCTAGCTACCAAATAGGTGGCAATCCACTGAGCACAGAAAAAGTTATCAGGGACCTGGGGACCCAGGTTGATAGTAGTCTGTCATTCGACACCCATGTAGCTAAAGTAGTTAGGAAGACCTTCTACATTGCCCACCTTATCATGAAGGGATTCTCATCTAGATCAAGGGAGGTCATAGTCTCCCTATACTCATCACTCATCAGACCAATGATTGAGTACAATGCCCCATTCGGAATGTATCTGACCCGACACTTGCAGTAGCTGGAGAGGCCACAAAAGTTCCTCACCAAAAGGATAAAGGGTCTCAAACATCTGTCCTATGCTGCCCGACTGAAAGAACTCCAGCTCTATTCAGTCGCCTACCGCTTGCTCAGAGGTGACCTTTGCCTAACATACAAGGCCATGTCAAACCCAGATTTGATGAATATGCTTCACCTCAAAAAATCTAGATCCGTCAGAGCCACAAGGGCGGGAGACTTAAACCTCGACACGGCTATTAATAGGACGTGCTGGAGGGATAGATTCATCACCCAAAGACTCCCTATGCTGTGGAACAAAATCCCGGTATATGTGAGGCAGAGCACCTCGCTGGCCTTGTTCAAGGGAAATCTTGACCAATGGATGGGAGATCGCAGATATACCCCAGGGATTACCTCAGTGTCACTGCTCGACAGAGGCACAGCAAAATAATGGGTATAGTTCCCCATACTAAAGGGGTGGCGTAAGCCACAAAACTATGGGCTCGGCTTGTAAATGCCCTCGGGCAGATAGCCTAGTATGAACCTATGAACCTATGAATACTACTTAAGAGTACCGTGAGGTTTGAATCTTCAAGTAGTCATGGATTATTCTGGTGACAGGGTTACAGTGGTAGTGTAGTTGGGTAAGGGGCAATTTGGGATTCAGTGTATGCAGGCATGGTAAGATAAGAAAGAGGTGGGAGACTAAGGTGATTAGGTAGGAAAAAGCACAAAAAAGAAAATTAATGGAATCTACTCAGAACTCTAAGAATCTTCTGAACTCCTTGGTGATCTTGATGTGTAGCTTTAGGTCCTGAGGATTCACACAGGACACAGAGTCTTCTTCAGACAGACAGAGAGGGATAAAGTGCACTGTAACTATAATAAAGAAATCTTTGGAACTGTGCTTAGATCTCTCAAGTCAAGAATGGGCCTAAGGTTGTTTGTTTTTTGTTTTTTTTGGTATCGCAAAGAACCTTAAGTAAAAGGGCTGATTAGCTCAGTTGGTTAGAATGTGGTGTTAATTGCACAAAGGTTACAGGTTCAGCTCCTTTATGGGCCACTTACCTTATGGCTGGCTGCTGTCACAGAAGATTAAGACAGTGAGCTGTTGTTCCTGTGGTACACGGTTTGATTCCCTCAGTCATTTGCCTACTGTGTGTGACCTTGAGCAAGTCACGTAACCAGACTCTGCTTCCAGGTAACTCCTGGAATTGGACTGTGAGTTACCTGGCTAGCAAATGGGTATTACTATTATCATCGGGTTCCTCAACCTCTTGAATTGCTGCTTTAGGAGAAGGATCTGTGCCTCTGTTTTGAATGTATCTTTTTGACAGGGTGGGATGTCTTAGAGAGAGAAAACCTGTAGGTTGGAATGGTCAAGAATGGAGTGGATTGGTCTTGATTTACTATATCCCTGAGCCAACTGCTGTGTGTGATGGCCTTTCACATTGGCAGGTAGAGTGGCAGAGAACACCCAGCTGCTACAAAAGGTAATAGTTAGACACTCAGGTGATAGACTGCTGTTCCTTCAAATAAGGGTCACTGTACCCCTGGATAGTTTGCCATAAAATACCATCTAGAAGCATGGCTGTTCTGAAAGTTGCAATGTCCTGTTTGACCCTTACCAGTACTGCAAAAGTTATTTAATTGGGAAGGTTGAAACCACAACTAATGCACTCTCTTTTAAGTCTGAGAGAATGGACAGTGAGAAGCTTGGAATTTCACCCTCAGTTTGATGAGTGATTTACCCTCACTGTCTTGTTTCTCAAATTCAGCTTTCAGAGTCAGTCTAAACAATAATATTCCAACAATGGGAGTGTTCATGAAGTCACCCTTTGAATTCTAAGCAAATTTTGTTAGGCAAAGCCAGGAGTGATAAGTCAATTATGTGCCAGTCACCCTGGCTGAATGACCCACAGCACTATAAGGCCACTGCATGGTGTGATTAGCCATGGAGTCAATCTATTTACTAGCTCATCAGCCTTTTATTTTTTTTTACATTATTTGGATGTTACTCCTTCATGAGTGTCAAAACCGGGGTTATAATTCTTTAATGAGGCATATGAAAGTACTCATTTCCTTAGTTTGTCCAGTTCTTGTGATTCTTTGTTTGAAGAATGGGCAGCCTTGGCCTGAAGTTCTAGGACCTTCTTGACAGAAATAAAGACAATTACAGAGTCTATCATAGAGTTCTGCAACTATTTAGACCAGTCCTTCGTGGGCTAAATAATCTTGTCTGGCCTTTTCATGATGCATACCTCTATGATGGAGTTCTTCCATGTATTTTGCATCACCAGTTGTACCATCTGCAGAGCTGGAGGAATCACCAAAGAGGAAAACCTGGGGGAGTGGAATGCCTCAACAAGGCTACACTCACAGAAGTGTCTAGGCGCATTTCATCTTGACCCTGATGAGCTCCAAAATTTCCTCAAAACTGGAATCATCAGGTGGTAAAGGGAGAGAATTAGCCTCCTGGTCATCATCTATCTCCAGAATGTAAGACTCTTCGGGAACATCTGTGTGCTTCCTCTTGCATTTAGCTTCTCCCCTGACCTTGGAGGAAGAAAAGCCAAGGAGGGTGAAGACTTATAACCTGACACCTCCAAACATCCTGCTAAGATCCCCTCCCAGTGGTGAAAGTAGTGGCAACTAAATGAGGTTCATGGGGCATAGTCTGTACTGTCTGGGTGGACCCATGCAGGGAAGCCTTGGGACTAGCACTGGCCTCTCAGGTCCAAGACTAAGGCCACCAACTTACTGGGTCTGACACTAGACAACAAAGACCTCAAGACCACTGTCAAGAGAATTGACCCCTGCAGTGAAGCTGACTCTGACCATCAAAGGCAAAACAAACGTCAAGGCCTGGTCAACCAGCAGGGTCAAAACAGCAGTCAAGACCTGGCCAACATCAGTATTCTAGACATCAACTATAGAAAGATTGAGTCAGGAGACAAAATACTCAACCCTAAAGGATGCAGGACCAAGGATGGCACCAAACTTTGACTCCGTTCTAAAGGAAGGTACCAGCCCTGAAGAAGTCAAAGTCAAAAACAGCAATATCAATGGAAATGATAACAGTGAAGTTATTGAGTTTGCAGGGTATTGACTGAAAAGGGGTCACTGATGCTAACAACGACAGGTTGGCTAATGGCCTCAGGAGGATTAAGACTAATCTGGCCCCAACAAGGAAGGGATGGGACCCAAGTCTGAGAAGGTGGGTAGCAAAGGTGCTCCAAAGTCCTAGGCATTAGTGAAGGAAGACACCTGGGAACACATCTGCAAATTGATGAATGCCTGTCACATCCTGTTTTATTTCAAATTCATTGAATCAATCCTAGAGGACCTGACAGATGTCAACGAGGAAGGACAGGGAGCATAAAGCTTGAGTTCAGACAGCACAGAGAATAAGTTGTTGGAATGAGAGAAAGTGAGAGGGTTGTTGGCTTAAGGGAAGCTGCAATTTCAAAATGCTTAGAGCAGCAAGTTCAATAAGCATAACATCCTCAGAAACCACAGACTTAGACACAATAGAAACATCAGCAAACATTAACATTTTAGATACTGCAGCACCATCTTTATCAACAGGTAACTTTCTCTTCATTCCTGAAAACAAGACTTGGGTGTAGAGGGAGAACCTCTAAGCTGGGGTTGACGTGAGCTTCTCTAATTCTCAAATATTCTGCCACACAGATCTGGCAAGCTTCAGAGAGCCCAACCTCTCTAAGACATTTCACATAGTTAGTCTGTTTACCCTGAGGGGGATGTATGTCTCTAATTTACACTTGTTAAAATATAAGTATCCTGCTTTCTCAACATAACTTTACAGAGAGAAACTGCTATGGAAAGAAAGAGAAAAAGGATAGCACCAAAAATGAAGGGAGAGGCGAGTGTAATGGCACAAACTAACCAAATGCTTGAATCAGAAGGAACAGATTGAAAGGAGCTGACCTTTATTAGTGTCAGAGAGCAACACTGGATCAAACTCTTCAGAAAACATACCTCCAAAAACCTGTTTTAACAGACTGTTAACAGGATGTTTTTTCAATGAGACCAACTGTAATGCATAGCTAAACAGATCTGGAGATGGTCTTTATGCACTTAGCACTGTGTGTAATGGAGTGGGGCTAAGGTAGCCTTTGAATGTTTTGAGTGCAAGGTCTTGCTGTTCTTTATCCCAGAGATGATGAAGATAAAACTTCCAACATCAGATCATTTATTTCTCAGCAACATTGAGTGTATTTTTGCATCAAGGGAAGTTGTTCTGTATTTTCTGAACCCATTGTTTATATCGACAAAAGTGAAGAAACACAGCATTTCTTCCCTTTCAATGACTATGATCTTTGCATTCATTTTGGACATCCTTATTAAGATATTTCTTTAAGGGTACCTTCACTGAGACTGAGGTAGATGTTGCATGCTGTAATCTGGGTCTTTTCCTTCCTTTTCCTGTTCCCTAATGTTGCTGTTCTCTTGGATTTCCATGCATTCTGAATTATCTGCTACTGCCTTAATGGCTTATAACCACTGTGTTTGGTTCTAGGCTGCTTGACATGGTCATCCACTCTTGCCATAACCCTGAATAACCTTTTCTTTTCTTTTTTTCCCATATTATCTGCTTTCTCCACCACCCATCCTTCTTCTTACTTCCTTCTCTTGCAATTTAAATATCTCCTCTCCAAGCTGAGTGCCATTTCCCTTCATAACAATAGCTTATGCTTCAACTATTCTTGCAGTGCAATTGTGTATGTAAATGTTTGCCTTATCTTCTGCCCAAGCTAACAAAGTATTTCAAATCCCATACTCAATGTAGCAGGCTGAAATTGAATGTTTATTCTATCATATCTTTGTATCTGACTTGATTTTTTTAAAGTATTTGTAAAGTATTTTTTTAAAGTATTATTTTAGTAGTGTAACGGAGCTTTTCTCCTCGGGCCTCCACTGAAAATGGACATGTATCCAGCTGGACTAGCCCGGTTAACAAATGTAAAATAAATTAAATAAATAAATAACTCATCAGTCTTTGCTTTTTCACCTGATTTGAATTGTTAATCCATTCACAATTGTCATACATGGGGTTGCATTTATTTTACGGTGCCTATAAGGGAGCCTTATTTGGTGGAATTTGTTTTTTATGACTGGGGCATGAGTTGAGATGGTCAATATCTGATAATATCACCTGATTATCAGCTGGTTTTGACTGTATTTTGCCCAGTTTATACTTGATTTATTTTGAGAGCCTGTAGGGGTCATCTGCCCAGTGGATATGATCCTTTATTTTATCAATGTTTGATATGAAATGTTACCATAGTTTCTTTTATCATCCTATGAGTCTCATTTAAACTTGGAAAATTATGAAATATTGACTTGTAAGATTACTTGATGTTTCTTTTTGCAAGTATTCCTCTTCTTACTGGGACCATAACATTCAGCTGTCCTTCAATATTTTATATCATTCTTATTACAACTGTTTTGCCATTCCAATGTTTAATTGTTTTACCCAATAATTAATTTAGGATTATTGCTGTATTCTGGGGCACTGTGTGCTTTTAGGAATGTCTTTTATAAATGCTTTGGCTATTGTTAGCTTTGACCCAGGTACCTTGTGTGCTCTCCACTCATTTTGTTCTCATTATGCGTTTTTTTAACTATGCAATTGACTTCAAAATTCTTAGAAAACACAGGAACAAGTAGAATAAACTGGCATTTTTAAGTGCTCCTGAATAAGGCACTTGTCTAGCCTTTTAATCTCCATGCACTGCAGTGAGCAAAACAATGCTCTGGATTTTGTCCATCTTACTTTAGTGCTTTACATAGAGTTCTTGTTAACTCTAGCAGGCAGGGTCAAGAGACCCACTATCTTTGGTCCCATACAAGGTAAAGTATATACAAATAAGATGTAATCATCACAAGCCAGGGACTCGTTTGACTTGCTGCGTCATGATTATGATCTCGTATTTATAATTCAGACTGCCTGGAGGGTAACATCAACCTAATTAAGCTGCAGATGTGCCCCTGATGTCTCTATTATTCAGTTCCATAGATGAGATAAGACTGAGAAAAGGACTGCTATCTGCTTTAAATCTGACCTGCAGGTAGTCAATGTTTCTAGCAGGAATATCAACACCTCTGAGTAAGTTAGCGACACACATTTTCCTGATAGTATGAGGACGTACCCGTAAAAGTTCACAAGTGTTCTCTTTATCTCAGTATTTGGTCAGTACACCTGGTTGGTCTAGGGTGAATGCAACACCTGATTTGATAATGGGTTGCTGCTCCTTAGTCAAAAATTCCTGGGGGAATTATACTTCTGGCAGGAACTTGCAGTGAACATATTTTGGTAGCTCAGCTATCCCCCCAACAAACAAACTAATACAAATTAATTGTGCCATCTAAGTATATCTCCTTGTCACTTTTCTGTAAAACCTTTTGAGCCATAGATGCCATTGTTTATCCTGTATGTCTAAGAATAGACCCAGAAGGCAGCCAGGGCAGCAGTCAGATTGTACTTCATCCCCATAAGGTAAGGTATTGGATGCTGAACACTTATCTTTCCTAACCTAGCCAAAGGAAATCATGGATAAAATGAATGAAACATTTACCAGAATTATATTGGAACCACAAAAGATCTAATCTTCATTGTCCAGTTATACGGATAATTCTAATTACTTGGCTTCAGTAGATTTAATGAAGCACCCGAGTTGCTTGTTTAATTTAATAATGAGAGATCTATTTGTCTGTGTATTGTTCTTCCTAGGTTTAGTCAATAATTTCTTCCTTTTATTATAAACTTATTGATATTAAAGTTGCAGTGGGTGGGGGGTGTTTTGAGTCTATGACATCCGATTGAATAACATTTTCAGCGAATGGCTTATACAGTGAAAATGTTGTTAATAGAAATCGGTTTTGTGAGACTGCGGTACAGTGAAGATCAGAAAATTTGCCCTTTCCTCACTGTAGTGCGATCTCGGAGTTGGTATATATATTTAGCGGGGGGTGGGGGTGGGGGGTGCAGCCCCCCACAAAACCCTTTTCAATTAACAGCATTTTCACTGTATAAGCCATTCGCTGAAAATGTTATTCGATCGAATGTCATAGATCCGTTGTTTTCACGGTATGTCCTTCACTTGTTTCTATTAGTTATTGCCACATCTATGCAGCTGTTTACATGCTGGTATAGTTTAATGGTGTATGTTTCCACATATTCAGTAAAGTTAAATGGGTTTGGTGGGGATATGATGCTTGCCAATGTATCACTTAGAAGTAGATAGACTTAGGAATAGATAGTTTGTTTTGGAGGAATTTTTAAAGGTACCAAGGGTACCTTTTTACACTTTGAGTTTCATAATTAATGAATTTTATCATAGTATCATACTTATTAGATAAAAATATTAGTAACGTCTATTTATGGAATATTCAGCTACTTTTTTATTTAATTATCAATTCATTCATTTGTATCTATATATATAAATCAATTTTATAAGTAATAATTTTTAATACAAATTATTTTAATAATATTTTATTATTATATTGATAATTTAGTCATGTATTAAAGTGTAATGTATATAATAGTTTGAAAGTATATATGCATTATAGTATCAAATAATTTTAGTACATGAGCACTGTCACTTTAAAAGTTTGCATGAGTATTGGCGCCAAAAAGTTTTTAAATAGAACTGTTTTGTAATGTTTTCAGTAGTTCTAAAGAAGTCTGCATTTTTGCGGATGAAAATGCTTAACTGTTACAAGTGTTTTTAAGGTATATTGTTGTTCTTCTTCGTGGGTGATTAAATTTCGTTGTGGATTAATTAACTTTTGTGCCTTATTCGAGTTAGTGCCAGCAAGCATATCTGTTTTGGCAGTGATGGAGAGTGTCCGTTTGATACGTTGACTTAAAGGTACCAAGGGAGGAAGATGTCACTGGATTCAGTTTTAATTCAAAGAAGATGGCTTTATGGTCAGCCCTAATAAGTAAAAAAGATACACAAGGGATGGTGCAAGATGCCCCCATATTGGTAAGGACAAGGTCTAAGATGTATTTCCCTCTAGTGGGTACTCTGACTAGTTGTTCCAGGTGTTTGTAATGACAAAGGCCATGAATCTGTATTTGTGGACTAGTGAACAAGTCAATGAGAGCTCAAGCAGATAAAGTCTGGAGCAAGCTGCAAAAAGTGTCAATAAACAAAGAAAAAAGTGTTCTGGATACCATGGATGAATCTTTAATGACAAACACAAGCTTAACACAAAAAAACTTTTTCTACAATAGCTTCTTCAAGTGTCACTTCCTGTTGCATACATCACATGCTTAAATATATATACACTAAACATAATTAATAATCACAATTATTTAAAATTAATTGTACATATATACCCTTATCTGTGAATAAAAAAGCACAGCTAAAAAACAATAAAATATATCTAAAAGTCATCTGATAATCTTTTATACAAAAGATCCAAAAAACAAATGTGTATTCTAAACACTGCTAACCACACGAAAGAGCAAGAAGGCAGTATAAAAATCCAATAGCTTTATTGAAGGTAAGCACTTTCGCAACCTGTTCTGGTTGCTTCTTCAGACCACAATAAAAACATGAAAAACTCACTTCACATTTAAAATGCATATTACATGGAATACAACCAATCAGATGAGAAGATAAAACATCAACTCAGAAACAACAAACTTCCAAGTCAATTCTAAAATCATTTCAGTACATTCAAAATCAATAAATATATTATACCAATGCATTGTGACTATACAAAAACCTATGTAGCTATCTAAGATAAACAGTATGAAAATGAAACAAAAATGTAAAATACTATAGATACACTTCATTCAACGTTCTTCCTAAGTTTCCTACCCTTGAAAACTGGTTTCAGGGATACGTAACCATTTAGCCCTGGTGGTTTATGGGCAGCTAACATCAGAATCCACCTCACTTCTTTTTGTTCCATCCTATTACCTAGGTCACCTACTCTCACATTCTCAGTGACTATATCAATACCAGAAAAACAGAAATAATGATTCTCTCCATGTTGTAACATGTGCATGGCTAATGCACTGTGTTCCTGTTTCGTCTTGAAACAGTAAACGTGATCACAAATTCATTCCTTTAAGCACCTGTTGGTCTTGCCAACGTAAAATAAACTACAACATATGCAGTGAGCCAGGTATACCACATTCTTACTCTCACAATCCCCTGAAACCTTAAACTTAAACAATCTTCATGTCAAGGGATGGACAAACACAGTGTTCTTCTCAATGTATTGACAAAATGAACAAGCATTACACCTTCTCGTCCAATAGTTTGTGATGGACCTGTAAGCCAATTTATCTGTATAACAGAGCATCTGTTTGAGTGATCTCTGATTCTTATATACGAAACTGGGTTTATCCCCCACTACTCCCCATATCCGATCATCAGTGTCCAGAATGTGCCAATTTCGATATACTACATTTTTAATCAAATTTGTATCTGTTGAATGTGTCATGCAAAAAGTCACCAGTTGACTCTTATTCTTCATCCTAGAGGGAATCATCTCCCCCTTAGTAGGACTGGAGAAATATGGTTTCCCTATGGTGTTAAAACACGAAAAACACTTCTGTAAAAGCACCCACTGGTAATCTAAAACAACCAGGATGCAAGGATCATGAACCAAGCGTTGAGTAAAAAGTTTTTTAATTGTAACAGCTTCACCAGTTCAGCTAAAAATGCAAACACTTCCAAAAAGTAAAGTCAGTCAAGCGCTTTCACCCGGGCCCTCCCAGGCTTTCTCAAGACTTTTTTACATTGGGTGGTGAGTCTATTTATAATACCCTTGTCCAACCCAAATACTTTAATTAACAATCAATTAAATTGTTGTTGTCACATTTGCAATTTAAAGAGATAAAGCATTTTGTGTCAAGTATACAATACCATGCTACACTTTGCTCCCATCATAACCTATACAATTCCCTATTCACTTTGTTCCTATCTACCCAACGTTGTTCACATTTTATTAACATTGTTAGAAAACATGTACCTATTTACAATATTGACATCTGTTTAAAATTCTAACTAAAATATTCTTGTACTAAACCACTTATAACTAAAACCATCTATTGCTAAAAACCAAATAGCTTCTATTATGCTTCATAACATTTTGAAACATGTGTAACATATCCTTTTTTAAAACATTTAATATAGTTTAACCTAGCCTTAGCCAGCAAAGACTGACCTCTAACTGTTGTTCTTGTGGTCTCATTTAACCATCATTAACATTCTAAATCTTTGGAAAAGTTTTTTAACATCTCTCAGCGTACATATTGTATTGCTACCTATAGTAATCCTAATGCCAACCCACATCATTCAGTTCCAGGTTGCCTACTCTTGGTGCCTAACCAACTAATTTGTTTGTTGAAGGTTAATCATTCTCCTACCCCACTTTATAACTTTGCCCTTCTCATTTTTAATAAGCTGGTGATACTAATAGCCCCATTAAGCCCAGGGGATTTTGCTGCTTCTAGTTTCACCTGCCAAAGCAGTTCCTTGTATTCCAAGGATGTTTCCCAGTCTCCCCCTCTGGGGCCAACATGTACTTGTTCAAGCACCATAAATCTTAGTTCCATGTTTTCACATGTTAGTGAGTGCTTGAAAATGCATTGGTCTCCTTCCTTACTAATTTCATAAAGGTGCTCAGACACCCTTTTGGCTAACGCCTCTCCGTTTTCCTACATAGAAACATTGGCAATGTTGACATAACCCTAAGTAGACTACTCCCTTAGCCTTACAGTTAAAGTACCCTGGAGATCTTAAATAAATTTTTCTTGAATTCAAGTAGAAGCCTTTCTTATCTATCATATTTGGACACTGTCTACAAGTGTTACATCTAAATGTGCCATTCTTGTTGTTTCTTCCTTCTTTTTTCATTTCATAATTTGCTTCTAATAACTCTTTTAAATTTTTGTTTCTCCTTCTAACTAACTGGGGTTTGTTGCCAAGTGTTTTCTTAAATTCCTCGTTTATAGTTACAATTGGCCAGTATTTGTTAATAATTCTTTCAACTGACCAACTTTCATTGCAATTCGTGTGCACGAACAGACACCCTTGTTTTTTCACTTTTTCTCCAGCTTTACTATTATTGTCTCTACGTTCTTCCCCTAATAAAGGAAAATATTTGTCCTTTCTCTGATCTTTTACTTCTGTTATTATTTCTTCTATTAGTTGTGTGGGGTACCCCCTCTCCTCAAACAATGTTTTTAAAAATAGGCACTCCTCATTAAATAACACCTCTTCACTACTTCCCTATGGTGTTCCTTTTAATTCTAGCATGGGTACAAGCCTCATCTATCTCTTCTTCATGACAACCTCTAAACACAAATTCATCTCTCAGGGTCACTAGACTAGCTTCAAAATCTTGATCCCTTGCATGTAGTACACATTCTGGATTTTACGTTTTTGTTTCATTTTCATACTGTTTATCTCAGACAGTTTTATAGATAGGTTTTTATATAGTCACAATGCATTGTTATACTATATTTATTGATTTTGAATGTGCTGAAATGATTTTAGAATTGACTTGGACGTTTGTTGTTTCTGAGTTGATGTTTTTATCTTCTCATCTGATTGGTTGTATTCCACATGATATGCATTTTAAATGTCAAGTGAGTTTTTCATTTTTTTATTGTGGTCTGAAGAAGCAACCAGGACAGGTTGCAAAAGTGCTTACCTTCAATAAAGCTATTGGATTTTTATACTGCTTTCTTGCTCTTTCATGTGGTTAGCAGTGTTTGGAATACACGTTTGTTTTTTGGATTTGCTTGCTGTGTGATTTTTCCGACACTCAACAACAGGGCTGTTTCCTTTTGGAGTTAATTTTATACAAAAGATGATGAGGGTAAATCCACAATTTTCCAGGTTGCTAAGTACCTCTCCCATCCCACAATGCACTGCTCATTTCTCCCACTCCAGGTCTGATATTAGCCACAATAAAGAAAAAAAACAGTGTATAAGACACATGTCATATGATTTGCTTAGGTGGAGGAAGGGGTGGTGAGATCATTACTGAAGAGATGAGCCCACCATTACAGATCTAGCATTTTGGAAGTACATAAAGTTTCTATCTGATAACATTGGGTCTATCTTATATAACTCATAGGAGAGAGTCCCAAGCTCTTCTTACTGGATGGACCCCCAAGTGAAGAAGCTAAGCAGTGAGCCTCGTGAACTAAATGTCAGGTGAGCCTTGCACAATAGATGAGACAGCAGTGTGTGGGACTAAAGAATGAGAGCATCTTCAAAAGATGAGACAAAAGAAAAGGAAAACAGATCTGCTAGGACCAGTAAGTAGCTATGAGGATGATAGTGTTTTTTGTAGAACTTTGCTTTCTAGATAAATGTTATCATCAAAAGAAATAAAAAACAATGAGCAGTACAGATTGGCATTTCTGGGCTACATCATGACTTAGAGGTTTCACCAGTGATGGAATAAGGAAGATGTTCCTGCACTTAGTGTTGGTTGTGGACCCCACAAACATTATACCAGATCCTACAACTCTGGTTGAGCCTTCTATAGAATTATGTCTATGAGCATCATGAACTTTGTCACAGTGGATACATTGCAGACTGGGACATGAGATTCTCTTTAATGGGTTTTTCAAGTAACTGGTTGATGATTTAATGCATTTCTTCAGGCACATTCCTTTGAAACTTTACCACATGGGCCAGGTAATTAAGTACCTTAAAATAAAATGCACAAAAGATGCTTGTGATTTTATAAGTGGTCCACTACCCGGGGGTCTTCTATGTTTGGCTTTCACAGGGCTCTAGGGTGTAACAGCCTTCTATAGAGCAGTTGTTGACAATAAAGTATCCAGTTTAGGATTTTCCAACCAGAAATAGCATTCTCTGGGAACTGGGGCTACCGTATCTGGCTTCTCCCAGGTAGTTTTGGTGTCTGTTTTAACAATGCAAGCCAGAAGAGAAACACTCAGACTGTTGGATAAATAAAAAAGCCTTCTATAGCACCACTGTGGCAAATACACAGAGCTCAGATAATAAGGTCCCTCTCTGGCACTGCATTTCTAGGTCCTCCTAAAATATGAAGTCATCAGAATAGGACAAAAGGAAGCCAGTGTTCCCCTCATAGTCCAAATCGGCAGTGAGGAATTTTGAGTACACAGCCTTTCAATACATCTTTTGAGGAAGAGACACAGAAGAATATAAAAACTTTATTTTTGGGCTCTAAAATGGTCTAAAGAATATACTGATGTGGTCTGCCTGCCTACGATGACAACCGGTGGGATCTGACACACACCAGATGTGTGGGGCAGTAGGTACGGCTAACAATTATTTTTATTTTTTTTACTTGATGTGCATTCACATTCTGGGCTGAGACTGAAATCAGTCCAATGGGATCAGTGCTCTAGTCCAGTTAACAAACTATATAAATAAATAAACAAATAAAGATATAATCTGCTTTTCCTGGGGTGGAGTATGGAAAAGGGGGAATCAACATAAATTTCGCACTTAGAGGGAAGACAGCTCTCTTCCGAACAAATGACATACTTAATCATGCCTGTCACATCAAGGCACTGTAGAAAACTTAAATTCCATGGTGAAACAATGGTAGCCACCCAAATCTGAGCCATAGCTGGTTCATCTAGCACCAGTGCCTTTCCATGATCTGAACCCCCCTCAACTCCTTCCCATTTCTGCCCCCAATATATGTTGTAACATGTTTAGGTTCAAAGGAGAAAGAAAAAATAAGGTCTATTTGTAGAAACTATAAGCTGCTGTCACACACAAGGTGCTGAAGCAAGCAATTCATTCCTGACAGTGAATGAATTTCTGTACCAGCATTCAGAAATAAATGGGAAGGAGTAATGTCATAAAGATAATTTCTGAGAAAAACATTCTTGAAATTTAAAATATTACATACCAGTACTGCATACTGATGATCCCACTCCAAATGCACCTGGGACGGCTGCCTTCTTTACCGCAACCTACCTATGCTTCTGTCCCAAGTACATTAACAAAAAGCAAAAGTATAATAATATAAATAATAAACCTAAGCTCCACTAAAAGAAAAGCAGAGGAATGAATACCAGCATTTTAGAACTAGCAGAAAAAAATGCCAAGCAGATAAACAACTGGAAAAAAGATATAGCAAAACAACAAAAAGAAGAAAAAAAAAACGTTTTTTGCAAAACATCAACAGCCAAACTATGAAGAGTATTAGCATGAACAGAACATTATCACCCCCCCACCCAATTTTTCTAAATGGAATCAGTGTTGCATCAATTTTTGCAATTTCTTTCAGTTCAATGCCACTCTCCTACCTTTTTTGACATTCACGACAAACTGTCACAGGCCTTTTCTCACACAATTCATTTATCTCTTTTTAGGACATCCTTATTTCCTCTTGCCTATTTCCCAACTTTCCCAAATCATCACCAGATTATCTTTTGCTTTCAATGCTTTCCTGCAAGTGCTCACATCACTGTAATCTGTTCAATTTGACCTTCTCTGCAGTTGGAGCTCCTTGGTTTTCTGCTCTGATAACCTTATTTCTTTGTCTATTCCACAGTGTGCATCCTACTACTCATCTCAGACATTTCATCTTCATCTCTAGCTTCCTCAACTGCTCTGCCTTCACTGCTCAGGTTTCTGTACTATACAGTAATACTGGTTGCACGGCTCTTTTCCAAACCTTATTTTTTCTTCTTTGGCATTCTTCTGTCACACACTATTCTTGACACTCTGCCAGTTACTTAAAGGTGTTAACCTGCTCCCTTCTGTCTCAGTTTTCAGCTTCTTCTGACTTCCCCTATTTGTTACCATGACAGCTGTCTTGTCTGCACTCAGTTTCATCCTGAGTGCCTTCCGTTTTGCATTCTATTCCCCTATCACTTGCTGAAGTTCTTGTTCAGAATCTGTTTTTATGTCACATCATCTGGATACAGCAGCTTTGTTGATCTGTCTTCTCCAACTTGTTTTTTGTTAATATAGTCGATCACCAATATAAACAGCTGAACTATGATGCACACCCACTCCCAATGGGAATCTCTATGGGAGTCTGAACAATGTTCATACTTGTATTACTGGATCCTTGTACATAGCTAATACTCCTTCTACTAGTGTCTCTAGTACTTCAGACCTTCACACAACTGTCTGAATCAGCTTTCTTGTGACCTTGTCATAGCTTTCTCCAAGTCTTGAGATGACCATCTGGACTCTTTCTTCATTTCTAGCTTCTTGTCTACTATCTACTTCACTACAAATATCAAGGGACCTATATTAGTTCCTTAAAATATGTATCATCAATAGCTAAACAGCGAAATTCATTACAACAAAGCACGGAATTTTCCCAGGGTTAGGAAACACTGGGCCAGCACTACAGCATTGCCCTTTTCCCCACTGTAGTGTGATCTCAGAGTTGGTATATATAGCTTGGGGAGATTTAGTGCAGTGTGTGTTCTGGAGTGCTAAAGGGCCAGTGGTTCCTAACCCTGGAAAAAATGTCATACTTCACTGTAATGAATTTCACTGTTTAGCTGTCAATGAATATGTATTAAATGAATACATATTTCGAGGAACTTAATATCAAGTCAGTTATGCTGCATCCTGATCTGAATCTGAACTGCCCATCTCCCATCTTTGAAGCAAAGAAGAGAAATACATAGCCTGTAACAATAAACAAAAGGCAACAGCCAAAATCAACAAAAGACATTTGGGTGTGCCTAGGCACAATACCATAAAGACAATTTCTGAGAAAAACATTCTTGAAATTTAAAATATTACATAGCAAACCAGCACGTCAGGGTGTTCTATCAGTAATAATCGATGTAAAGCAAAAAAATATATATACTATCCTTTAAAAAAAAGATTTTTAGAAAAAGTAGCCTGTAGATATTTAAATAATCATTGAAGCTCTTTGTGTGGCAAATAAGATCTGGAGAGGGAAGCAGCACACTGTATTATGGGAAAGGAGGGTACTTAGCATCCTGGGAGATAGCAGATTGCCAGGCAGTCCTAAAGGATGTGGCCTTTAGCACTGCAACCTATCTGGTATTTTTCCAGACTCTCTGTTAATTAGAATGTCAGTCCAGTAGACCAGAAGGCACTTTACAAACGCCTATATTCTGTTTATCTGCACAAACAGAATGCCAATGTTTGTAAAAATTCAGCCTTGTAATAACTTTTTAAATGAAAAACATTGCTAATGTGATATTTTGAGAATCGGGACTTGCTAAAAAGGGAAAAAACAAAAGAAGGCATTTCACCTTGCAATAATGTACTAGTTAATATCATAAAATGGGTAGAAAAGTGTGTGGGGTTGGAAGGGAAATGGGTGGAGAGTCTGAGCTGTGGGTGGTGCAAGCAGGGTGGATTTGGTCCAGATTTCCCTACAGAGAAAAGTGGCAACATTAGTGGCCTTAGTCCTTCAAACTGCCAGATTAACAGAGCTAAATCCATTCTTATCAGAGGTATAATTTTTCACATCTGAAAAGAGAAGGACAATACTTGGTAACATATAGGACAGGCATAGAGTCCAGCGGGGGCACCACTGAATGGTTTCTTTCATGGGAACAGATCCTTGACAACAGTAGCTACAAAGGTTCCAGATCTGGATATCACATCCACAATGTAATAATTTGCAAAACACTTCAGGGAACATCACAAACTCCTTCTCAAATATCATCAAGTGCTGTGTCCCTGAAAAAAAAATTTCTGAAGTAGCCAAGGATGTTCATCATTCTAACTTCTGCTTTAGCCATTTGGCTATATGGGTTATTTCTTGCCTTGGAACAACAATTGACCAGTTTCACAAAGTTCTGGCTCCCTCCCAGACCTTTACTCTGACTTCTGATTGGATATCCCAGAGGAGATAAATCAACAGTCCGGCTAAAGAAATCTTCAGTACTTTCTTGCCACATCAAGGAAAAACTGCTCTGAGGCTTTACAGGAGTAGCAATTGGCTACATACTTCAGTTGTAGAAGATAAGTCCCCACAGGAGAGCCCTTCCACACAGAAAATATTGCCTTTGAACATTTTTGATGTACATTTTATTTTCTGAAGAATACTGACAATTGTATTTCTATCTGAAATTTCTTGTCAGAAACTGTTATTTTTGAACGAGATTTGTTATTGAATACTGGGCTGTTTTTGTGAGAAAAAACATACTGCTTTTGAGACATTTAAAATATGTAAGGATTTAAAGATTGAGAAGGGTTTTTTGTGCACTTCAAACAATGCTAGAGTATTTTGCTGCCCGTGTACACTTCATGACAACTTTACTTCATTATTTTACTCTTGAGATATTTTGCTGGAAGGTGTTACATTTAGACATCTAGAAATGCATTTTACATTTGGTGCTTGTGTACATTTTGTGGCAACTTATCTTCATTTCTTGTTTTCTCTCAGGGAACTTTCTGTGAAAGGGACTTAAGAGTTCTAATAGGGTTTTAGTGTGCTGCTTGTACTTTTACATTTGAATTTTGAGGGACTGTGTGGAGAAGTAAGTGTGTCTGTGCTGCTTGTCAGCATTTGCCTGACAACAATCAGGCTTCTTCCTCAGCTACAGCATGGATTTTTAGACCAGCCCTGCTGTTTCTTCTCTTGCTGTACTCAAAAAGAAACAAAAAAGCAACACAGAAAAAACAAAAACATTGCTTATGCTGCCAACTCAGGAACTGCCTCATACACTGGTTGGTGACTCTGCAGTGGACATTTGTTGTCCTCCAGACCACTCACTGGTTTCTCTGGATTATTCTGGTATAATCCCTTCGGCCAACATAGACAGAAAGTTAGCTACATCCTCTGCAGCTGTTCAGTGTCCAATCCAGGCATGGGAGAACCATCTTCTTTAGGTCTGTAAGTTTCTCTAGGAGATTCTTCTTGAAGGGGCTAGGGAAAGAGAACTCTTGCCTGGGATGAAGTGCCATACCTCAGTCAGTCTCCTTATAGGGATGTCTAAAAAAAATAACAAAATGTTATCCATTGCTCATCAAAAGACATTTTGTCTGTTGATAAGGATAATTTTCTTACCCTAGCCAAGGGTTTATTGCAGCCCTTCTATCCTGTACAGCAGAAATCCATACCAGAAGAATAAATAGGCTGATATATTCCTGAGGAAAGCATGTCAGAGAATTCTGACATAAACAGAGACAGGGCTTTTAATCTGCTGATTCTCAAGTCCAGGACTCTGATTCAGAGGAAAGTTTGTGCTCTCCAGTTTCAGGATGAATTATGTTTTTTGGTGGAAGAAGTACATGTTCCCCCTAAACTGAATAGAAATCATGGTATGCCATAAGTGGATTTATCACATGTTACACCCATTCCTATAATTATGCCAACCTTCAAGGATGTATTAAATGCTGCCTGCAATAACTATGACCCTCTGCCTTCGGTCCCCAAAAAGGGCAGAATGCTTATTAATACCAACCATTCTCCTGTGGACAAAAAGGCAAGGTATTAGATTTCATAACAGAATTTTCTTCTAGTTTATTCTGTCTGGTGGTGACAGCTTGTGGGATTGTTCTGCCACTCTTTCCGCAGAAGGTAGTTCCTGTCTGATTCCTATAATTTCTAACTTGTTCTAGGTGTCTAAACATGCTTTGAAGGGTGTGGTATGACTGTGCAGACACTGTACCTAGGGCTACTGCTACTGTTTTGAAAAGATATGCCTGGTTATGTAATGAAAAGTTTTCCAATAATGTAAAGTCTGAGATTTTAAACTCTACTTTAAACAAGGAGGATTTGTTTGGCCCTGCTTCTGCTCAGGCTCTCATACAGTTTGAGGACAGAGGTAAATCGGAGTCACTAAGAATTTTCAAGCCCCACACTATACATCTAATAAACCCTCTGCTACTTTTTTTCCTCTGCTTCTTTTTAAATACAAAATAATCAATCCTTGCCATCATCTGGCAAAAGGGGAGAAAAAAGAGATGGCAGGAGGGGAACAATAAAAAAGAGAGAGCCTTTCAAAAATATGGATAGACTACACCTTCAGAATGACTATGCCAGCAATCATTCCCCACTCTTCTCCTGTCCCTATGTCTCCAAGTCTGTCCCGCAGGCCAGATCTCTATCTTTCTCTTTGGTAACAAATTGTTTCAGACTCTTGGATACTAATACTGGTTCAGGAGGGTTACAGTTGCCACTGAATGCACATACCTTCTATCATGGAATTTCCTTCCTAACCACTGACCCAGAGTTTTTTCCTCATATTTTTTAATACGTGTTTACCCTATGCATCATACTACCTGTGCCTTTAGAGCAAAAGGAGGAAGGCTTCTACTCCACAATGTTTCTGGTTTCAACAAACAAGCTTTTCTGGGGACCAATTTCAGATCTTTCCCTTCTCAGCCAATTTGTGAAAGTACCAAAATTCAAAATGTTGACACTTCAGGGTCTGTTACCAGTCATTCCTCTTCTGAGATTAATGGTGACATTAGACGTAAAATATGCTTACCATCACATTCCTCTGGCAACAGGCTTCTGAAAATTTCTCATATTCTGTGTCTGGGTCATTTTCTCTGCATTACTACTTGAATAGCTACAGCACCTAGGGTGTTTGCAAAATGTCTAGCTGAAGGGCTAGCCTTTTGCACACTGCAAGGCATTTACAGTTTTCCATGTTTTTTTTCACACCTTACCAATCTGGTCTTTCAGATAAAAATTCAAAAATCCTCCTTGACTCCATCACAGAGGATTGTGCTTTTAGACTGTCTTCTAGATACACTCTTCAAAGGGATTTCTAACACAAAAAAGACAAATTTGTATCTGGAAACTTTCCTGATCTCCAATCAGTCTGAGACTTCAGCCAGAGAATATCTTGGATTCTAGGATTCATGGTTTCTATGACTCTTATGATTCCTCTTGCAGGTTATACATGAGACAAATTCAATGTTTAAAAAAAAAGTGCACCCAGCTCACCCTCTGGGATTTTCAGAATCCAATTTTAGCCATTATCAAGAAAGAACTGCACTGGTGGCGATAATAAGATGCCTCAGGTTTGTTGGGGAACAGTTTTCTGGGGGGTTATGTGCACAACCTGTGTGGCAGTTCAGACGAACCAAAGTACATAAAGGTCAAAGAGATGTTAGTTGTGATCCATGTTACAGAATCTCTTCATGATCTGTAGTCTCTGGGACCATTACAGATGATTACAGACAATGCTAGAGTGATGTGGTACATAAACAAATGGGGGGGGTCTACCAGGTCCTACCCCTTTACAGGTTGGCTATGATGGCTTGGGAGTTAGCTCTACAGCAATGGATAAATCTCCAAATCATCTTGCTTAACTTCAGAGCAAAATTTAGTAGCAGACAAGCTGAGCAGGACCAAAACAGATCCAGCTGAGGGGAGCACCTCAAATACATCGCCTTGTCTCATTTCAGAAAGACAACTAAGTAAATTCTGAATGAGAACCCCTTGCAAGCTTGCCTGCAAAACAGATGAATTGTCATCCCCAAGGTCAGGAATATTCCCTTATGTATTTTTACCCTTCCCACTGATATCCAGGGTCATTCTGTAGATTCAGGAGGAATCTCCAAAATATTATTGTGGTGACTCCCTTCTGATCCTGGTAACATTGACTCTCTCTTCTTATGGTAATCAGCATGAGAAATTACCAAAGGTTCCTCACAGGTTGGTCCTAATGACACAGGACAAAGGGAATGTAATGCACCCTAATTCCAATCAACTTCAACTGACTGCCTAGATTATTTACGTCTAATCTTTTATGCACTTAATTCATGTGGACATACAGCAGGTACTAAAGGAGGCATGGAATCCTCCTACTAAGAAATCTTATGTTAACCAATGGAAAATATTTTCTAATTGGTGCCCCTATAACCAGGACCCTAGCCAGGCTTATTACCCCTGGTTCTCAAACATTTGTGCGAGCTACTATTCTATGGTTTCTTTACACCTTGGCAAGGGATATTTATCCACCATTTCTGCATGTCTGGCCATGCATCCTCCTCTTTATTTCAGATTTTACTCAGCCAGTTCTACAAAGAGGTTTTTTTTTTGTTGATATGTAAGGTCACCTGTTATTCATGAGATAATTGGGATATTTACTTTTTTGATGGGAAAATTATTTCTATCCACATGTGAACCAGCTATTCAGACTGTTTTTGGTTCATTAGTTTGGTAGGCTAATTACTTTATTGCTCTGACATCTGAATAAGAGTTTCTGGATCGTGACCATTCAAGGTAGGTTCACCCTTTTCTTTTCCATGTATATTGGGTTATCTGTAGAAAACAACCCCCCCCCCCCCCCCATATAGAATCTTACTACTTTAACAGTGTTCCTTGACTCTAACTATCTAACTCCCTCACTTCTTTAATAATTTAAATGACAGGGGGAATAATTTCCATATACTCTGTTCATGGCTTTGCAACTCAGGTATTATCTTTCTAGTGCTAAGTATTTTAGGAAAGCTATATAGCGGTGGAGTTCTTAGTACGGGACTGGAAAAGGACAATATGTTTCAATTTAGACAATTCCAGTTATTTTCCCTTACTTTTGCATTTGGATGTTATTTCCACCATGTTAACTCATTCACTCCGGAGCAGCTCAGGAAAAGCTGCCTGCTTAATTCCACCATAGGAACAACAGTGCAGCCTGAGCTCATTTTCAGAAAATCCATTTGTAATACCATACAGAAAACAAATGTTCATAACTCTTTAACTATAAGAGCTAGACTAAAAATGTAAACGCGAAAGTTGTTCAGCAGACACAGACCTTTCCAACAGTGTAAATGTTGATAGTGCATATCAAAGTCATTGTTAAATATTTGGCAAGGAAGGCTGATATTGTGCATATTTTTTACCTTTTTGGAAAAGAAAATCACAATATCTTGGTCAATGTACCATGCAGACCCATACAAGTTGAATTTAATTTGTTAATATGAATGGCACCTTTAAAATGATACCTTAACCATTACTGTGGGATGTTCCTTTCTTGAGATATTCACAGAAATATGATTACTATATTATTTCTCATAATTGATAAATAAGCAAAGCATAATATCTCATCACCTGTAACAGACAGAGCCTACATATCAGTGTAGAAGTTGTGCATCTGAATGTCATCTTCAGAATGATGCATCATTTGTGTGATCACCATGTTCCCTTGCAAATATATGGGCATAATAATGAGAAGTATTGTAAATGTATAATTTTCATAATCGTACAAGATTAAACAAACTGTGATATCTTTACATGTGTATAGTGCACAGACACAGTTCTTTTACCATGTTGTAAGGAGTAACACTGTCTTCAAAATGAGGTATTACTTGGCACACTGACATGCTCCCTTGCAAAGTTATTTACCAAAATATGAAAAAAATAATAGTTTCCATAACCTAATTCCAAACAAACTTTGATATCTGCACATGTGTCCAACATACAGGCACAATTATTTTACCATGTTGGAACCAGCAATGCTGTCTTCAAAATGAGGTATTACTTGGCACATTCAGATGCTCCCTTGCAAAGTTATCTACCAAAATATGAAAAAAATCATAATTTCCATAACCTAAGTCCGAAACAAACTTTGATATCTGCATATGAGTACAACATACAGGCACTATTCTTTTCCCATGTTAGAACTATGAGGTATTACTTGGCACACTGACATGCTCCCTTGTAAAGTTATTACCAAAATATGAAAAAAAATCATAATTTTCATAACCCACGTCCAAAACAAACTTTGATATCTGCATATGAGTACAACATACAGACACCATTCTTTAACCATGATAGAACTATCAATACTGTTTTCAAAATGAGGTATTACTTAGATGCTCCCTTGCAAAGTTATTTACCAAAATATGAAAAAAGCACAATTCTTGTACCATGTTGGAACCAACAATACTGTCTTCAAAAATGAGGTATTACTTGGCACATTCAGATGCTCCCTTGCAAAGTTATTTACCAAAATATGAAAAAAATCATAATTTCCATAACCTAAGTCCGAAACAAACTTTGATATCTGCATATGAGTACAACGTACAGGCACCATTCTTTTCCCATGTTAGAACTATAAATACTGTTTTCAAAATGGGGTATTACTTAGCACATTCAGATACTCCTTTGCAAAGTTATTTACCAAAATATGAAAAAATATCATAATTTCCATAACCTATGTCTGAAATAAACTTTGATATCTGCATATGTGTACAACATACAGGCACAATTCTTTTACCATGTTAGAACTATCAATACTGTCTTCAAAATGAGCTATTACTTGGTACACTGACATGCTCCCTTGCAACGTTATTTACCAAATTATGAAAAAATCATAATTTCCATAACCTAAATCCTAGCAAAACTGATATATGTACATGTGTACAGCATTCAGAAGCAGTTGTTTTACCATGTAGACACATATGATTGTAATTATACACATTCTTGGTGTAGCCAACATACTGCTGAATGGGTACATGTAAAGAGAAAAAGCAAGGTGAGGACCGCCACTCCACTAATGAACCCAGGACAGGCATGGGACAGTGGCAGGCAAGGCCATCTCATCTGTCCGATAGCTGTGCTGGCTACCCACTCAGACAGCCGATAACACTGTAGTCTTACAACCTCCTTCTGTGTCAGCAGTCTGCCTTACCTATGCCTTTTCTCTTTACATGTGTCCATTCAGCAATGGACCTAAGGGATCAATTTCTGTATTAGTAAGCCCTTCCTGTCATCTAAACTCTACACATGCCTGATAAAAGCAGACTAAAAAAGAAGTATTGCAGGATGGTCACTGACATATTAGATTGTACGTGGTAGGACTGTCCTAAAACAGTTGTTCTTTTTCAACATCCTCACCAGCTCCTTACCACGCTTATTTGCCAAACTCAGATAAATATATTTCACACAACACATTTCATAATAGAGTTTTACTTACTATACTGGCCCTACTTGGTCATGGGTGTTTTCCATTCTTCTCATGAGCTGCATGTTACCAATCCTGCATAGCTCTCCTCACGCAATGCCCTCCTCAATTAGGTCAACGCCATGCCTTCTGAACAGGTGAACGTCTTCTGCCCAACTACTGGGCATAAGCAGAAGTACAGTAATACAAGTAGAAATGTCAAATGTATCTGGTTCATCCATGTTAGAATTAGTGACAAAAGTAATAATTCCAGTTATTGCATCTGACCATCACTCTGGTTACAATAAGACCCATCAGTTTTCCTCAATGCAGTATGTGCATATTGTTAACAGATAATAAAATATTCTTGAAAGCTGGATACATAAACAAAAAATTATAATAACCATCGCTGAAACTTAAGCTATAGATAACCTATACTATGACTCCAAGCAGAGAAAAAACACAACTGACTTGTGCATTCATCAAAGTGATAAAGACTTCTACTTATGTGAATAACAGTGACAGCAGCTGAGACTTTTATACAAGCAGAAGTGATGTACCCCAATGTAATTTGCAGACTGACTTTCTATATGTCCTCAGTAACCTCTCCAGTTGTTTGCTTTCTGTATGCACAGGCACCAAAATGACACAATTTGGCCAAGCAGTCACTTCAGCAGTGAGACCATGTATGCACAAGCACTTGCCTGATACACAATGAATTATTTCCCCAAGCAACATCCTCGTAATTATGTCCAGGTATACATGCACCCAAAATGAAATGTTTCCACAAACAAGCCTTCAGTAACATTTCCTAGTATGTGCAACCACCAGCATGAACACTTCACCCAAGAACCCCCTTCAGTAGAATGTTGCGGTATGCATAATGTCCAAAATTAAAACACTTCCCCAAACAAAACACCTGTAATGCTTCCTAGTATGTACAACCACCAAAATGAAGCATTCACCCAAGCGAGCCCTTCAATATAATGTATGCACAGGCACCAGAATGAAAGATTTCCCCAAAACAATCATTCAGTAACATTTCCTGGTATGTACAAGCACCAAATCAAAAATTCAGAAACGAACACCTAATGTACAGGTGGGAAATTGCATCACATTATCTGTTCAGTTCCCAACTGCAATCCAGGTCAATCACAAGATCCATGGATGGCTGGGTATGCCCCCCGTGATGCACCCACCAACACAAGAGCAGTTGGCACAGATCTCTGAATAGGAACCTTCCTGGCCTTGGTGCATAACAACTTGGCTGGTAACTGACAAGGGGGCACAGAAAGGGCACATGTAAATCCCCTCTAAATGAACTACAGACAATGTATGCACAGAAAGGGCACATGTAAACCCCCTCTAAAGGAACTACAGACAATGTATGCAGCAGATGCATCACCCTATCTCCCAAGAGAGGCCACTGTCATCCTGATATTCATGTGTACATGTATATATGTGCAAGTGCATTATGTACATACATATATATCAATATACACACATATATGCACAGACATTACATATATATATATATATATATATATATATATATATATATATATATAAATATATATATATATATAAAAATACATCAGGGGTTTTGGAGGATAGCTAGTTGATGAAGAATGAGTTAGTGGCTTGCAATGACTCCAAGCTGAGATAAACCACAATCTGGCTTGTGCATTCATCAATGTGATAACGACTTCTACTTATGTGAATAACAGTGACAGCTGCTGAGAGTTTTACCTGAAAAGTGATAATGACTCAGTGCTGTATTGTAACTGCACTTATTGCTAATGTGATAATGACCTGCCTCTCATTACTGCAAAGATATGCATGCTCAGACACAGGTGATAATTGCTGAACATAACCTGTTGAGTAGGCATTCATTATAACCTTGTGCAGCTGTTATGTAACACAGACTCATTATCATCAGTAAGGGGAAGACCTGAGTAATTCAGTAAAATAGTCTAATACTTAGATATTGCTGAGCCCTTCCTCCCACTTCTGAAGTGCTTTGTACCTCATAAAGCATTAAAACCTCAAATATTAATGAGAAAAATAACCGAAATGTCTTGAAGTCCATAACTCAAAAAAAAAACTGTAAGAATAAACTTTTCACATACTGTAAATATTTTGAAAGAGTAGTTTGCAAAAATACTGATATGGGTTCTGTTATCCATTCCCATCCCGAGAGAAAAGGTCTCATGGGAGGGTTTTCCAGACATTTATGGATCTTCAGCAACCCATATAATATTGGTCTTTTGTGGACATAGCCCATTGTTTGCTGACATACCAGACAACAGCCATATTGTCTGTCTGAATTGCAATCATCCCTAGAGGGAGACAGTCCTGGAAGGCTTGCAATGAAAGAACTGCCCTCATCTCTAGAACGTTTATGTGCAACTTGTTCTCAAGTGGGGACCATGTGCCACAAGGGGAGCCAACATACTGGATAGGGTGCTTACCAATATGGGGGACCACTGTAGCACCCCCACTGTGAGGTTCTCCCTGGTGAGATCTGAACACAAATCAGTCTCATTCAAAGTAAGTATCACACCTGACACCGCCCTTGCAGCAATTAAAGTAAAAAACATCACCAAAGCAGATTATAACCTCCTATGGGATGGTATAAATAGCTTCACTTCACCTCACCCCTCATATGGAACTGGAAACTATGCCAAGCTCTACATCAATGCCTTATACAAACACCTGTGTTACTGCATTGACTTAGCTGTACTTGATAGGAGCAACACAACACAAGCCTCCTGAACCTGGTCGATTTCTTTGAGACAGTTACTCAGGCTATAGATAAGGGAAAGGAGGTACACACGGCTTACCTTGACCTTGCTAAAGCATTTGACACCATTCCCCATTCAGGTATTATTGATAAGCTCACCAGCCTGGGCATAAACCCTTACATCACAAGATGGATCGCAAACTGGCTCTCAGACAGATCCCATAAAGTAAAAGTAGCGGGATCTATGTCCGAATCCAGAGCAGTAACGAGTGATGTGCCTCAGGGCTCTGTCCTGTGCCCCCTCCTGTTTGGCATATACTTCTCAGAAGTACAGGCAAGCACGGAAGGGCTGTGGCTGACTAAGTTTGTGGACGACTGCAAACTGGGTGCTATAATAGAGTCTCCGGCTGACATGGAGATCCTCCAGAAGGGCCTAAATGAGACTGATGCATGGTGGCAAAGCCATGGTCTCAAGCTAAATGCAAAAAAATGCATAGTAATCCCCTTTGGAAAAAACAGGGTAACTGCAAACTACAACATAGGAGGTAATCCCCTGAAATCTGAAGAAGAAATAAGGGATCTAGGGACCCAAGTAGATAGTCAGCTTTCCTTTGATAACCATGTTGCCAAAGTGGTTAGAAAATCCTTCTATGTGACCCATCTGATCACGAAAGGGTTTGCATCAAGATCTAAGGATGTAATGGTGCCCCTCTACTCTTCCCTCATTAGACCCATTATTGAGTACAATGCACCAACTGGAATGTACCTGGCTTGACATCTCCAGCAGCTGGAGAGACCACAAAGGTACCTAACCAAGAGGATTACTGGCCTCAAACAGTTGCCCTATGCAGCACGATTGAAAAAGCTAAGACTGTTCTCTGTTGCATACCGCTTTCTCAGAGGCGATCTCTGTCTAACGTAGAGAGCCATGTCCAACCCAGAATTGTTGAACATGCTCCATATTAGCAAAACCAAATCTACTCGAGCTACATGCTCTAGGGATATAAACCTCAACACAACAATGAATAGAACATGCTGGAGGGATAGATTCCCTTCGCAGAGACTTCCCTTACTATGGAACAGGGTCCCGATCTACATAAGACAGAGCCCCTCACTATCACTCTTCAAGAGGAACCTTGATGAGTGGATGGGTAACAGAAAGTTCACACCAGGGATCACACCAACAGCACTACTAGATAGGGGCCAAGGGTACTAGCTGCTAGTACAAAGGTCTAGGGAACTACTAAAGGGGCGGTGAATACCGCACAATGTGGCTGGGCTAATATATGCCTTCGGGCAGATAGCCCAGTAAAAACCTATGAACCTAAGTACTTATGGAATAGCAAACTGCCTGGTAAACAACATGCTTTACAGTAACAGGAAGACATTGCTGTCCAAGACTAGGAGGGAGGGAGCCCCCCTCTAAACTGGAAACACTCCCTCCTCAGCTTAAACAAGCAAACAAGAGCTGTTGTGAAGTCCTCCGAAACAAAGTATGGGTTAAAATTAGCCTCCCCCACAAAGGACAACCACAAGGCATTCTGTAGTTACATCTGTAACCTAAAAGGAAATATACTGAGACTGTACACATAGCTAACCTGTTGGCTGACAGGTTCTGTGAAAACTTCACTCCCCTATTCCCATCACAACCCCTTCAGTAAAATATTGAGGTATGCACAATCGCCCAAATGAAACATTCCATCAAATTGTAATGTGATGAAATGTAATATACAAAGAACAGTTCAATAATGACGTTTGTACAACAATAGAGGCCATACCTCTCAACTGTACAGAATTTCGTAGAATGACCAGATTTTTGCCTCAAATTTTTGGTGTGTTCCTCCTAAAATATGTACCTTTCTGGCAAATAGCGGAGGATTGAAGTCATTAAATAATGACAAACATTTGAGTAGATTCCACATCCTTCAGAAAATTCATGCTAATGCAAAACCTATTATTTGATCAAGTTTCTAAGTTTGTAAGAGCAATATTTAAAATTTGTCCCCCCAGTTACCTCTCATGTAAAAAAACATTTTCACACCCAGCTGTGATGTTTTGAAGATAGAGGATGCTAAAAACTGCTAAAAACATTCTTTTCTTTGTCATTGTTTTCATAAATGATTGCAAATTAGATTAGTGCAGCACACCAAGAATCATATTGCACAGCTACTTTTTCAAACAGCAAAAGGCAGAAAAGAAGTAAAAAGTGTAAAAAATGCAGTTTGAAAGGCAGCATCAGCAAATAAAGTCACTAAAAGAAAAGAAAAGAAAATTTAAAGTACATTGAAAAGGTTAACATGGTGACATAATCAAACGTAAAGTGAAAATAATGAAGGTCACAGACAACTTGAAACTCCATACTCCATGGTATGGCTATAATAGTAATAAGATATGTACAATCAAATTTTACAAATCAAGCTGAAAAGAGGATAACCATGTGAATCAGAATGTCCATTTAAAATGCATGAGCATGTTATTATAAGGTATATGTCTTGTTCAGTACATCTGTTTTTCAATGGAGGAAAAAATAGTAGATTTGGTGCATTAGTAAAAGCCCACATCTCCTGATGGACTCTAAGAAAGTGCAGTTACACAGATGGGGCTGTGTGAAAGGCATAACCATGAAATGGTGCACAGCAAATCAGGCCAGAAATTAAACCGAAAGCAATAAATAAAAATGGAAACAGTGCAGTCGGGGCAACAAACAAGAGTGCTTTGAATTACATTTATCAGTCCAGCATCAGATACTGTAATAACTACAAGTAGATATTCACATACACCTGACAGTATGAAGTTTACAAGGAACCGCATACTAGGGAATTGCAATGTAATCAGGAAACATAGCAAGACAACAGCAAAGCGATAAACTCGTAACTTTTAAATCATAAGATATCCAGCAGCAGGACTCTATGCCCGTAGCAATGCATAAGTATAATATACTTATTCAAAAAATAAAAAGTGAAGGCAGGTGAAAAAGGGTAGCACATGTAAAGTTCAACCAATGAACATTGCCTATGTCCAAAGCTACGGTACAATCTCCAGCTCTGTCACTATCTCAAGTATTAGGGTCTGACATAGCTGATACGAATTTTGCACAAAGGACAAAAACATTTCTGCAAGTACAGACCGTGTTTACAGTACGATTAACTATCTGGCAGGCATGATTTTACAGTTTTTTGCCAGTAAAATTAAATGATATGAAAAACGGGGCACAAATACTTGAGAGCTTGAAAGGTTGAGAGCTAGGATCGTAAAGTAATGGTTTGATACTTTTCACTTGAGAGGGCTCCAGCTTTTGCGACCCATAATCAGTTTGTAACACACACACACACACACACACACACACACACACACACACACACACACACACACACACACACACACACACACACACACACTTTTTTTCTTTATAAAAAGATCTGTGCATGTAAACTCACATTAAACTCTCTTCTATAAAAAGATCTGTGCATGTAAAGAAATAGCTTCAGGAAACGGACAGCAGACTGCGAAAGTACACCTCGGCAACGAGCAAAGTTAAAATCCAGAATCTACAAAGCTTAAGAAGCATAGCATCTATGCCAGTCGATAATCAAAATAAATGTAATACTCCTACAAAGCAGTACCTTACAGTAGGCAACACATGAACAAACACAAAGGTCTGTAATCCTATAGACAATTTTCTGCACAAACCCAATAAAGTGGCAGTCACAAGCTCCAGTAGCAAATGAGAGTATGCCATAAGCAGAAGTGCAAAGCAAACTCCTAAAAAGTAGCAAATAGAGCTAGCAAGGGAACCTAAGACATTATCATAAAAAGATCTGTGTATGTAATGATACAGCTTCTGCAAAACAAATAAGCGACAGCAAACGCTCACAGCAGCAATAAACAACTTCTGAAAAACAAATAAGCGACAGCAAATGCTCACAGCAGCAATGAACAAGGATAGAAACCCGAATCATCAGGTCTTAAGCAAAATCTGAATGCGAGGAAGTTTGAAATACATACTTGTATCCAGAAGGAAAAGTACACTAAAAAGAAATAAATCACAAGCCAAGCCAGTAAGCTAAAGAGCCAATTATTACTCCAGCAAAGGGTCTGTATTTCTATAGAGGGGCAGCTACTAGTAGCCAATCAAACGGTTTACACGAGAGTTACTTAACAAAACAAGAAAAGCCATAGCAACAGAAATATTATAGAAACAGAAAAATATATAAGAGAAAAATATATATAAGAAAATATATCCCCAGAGACTGAAAATATTTCCAAAAAAGTCTGTACATCATAAAACACAGCGTTAAAAACAGCACTGAAAAACCATTGTACTCTGAATACGTATGACAATATTAAACAAAGATCCTCCATCCACACACACACACACACACACACACACACACACACACACACACACACACACACACACACACACACACACACACACCATTAGAAATTACTGAGCAAGCATAGCTCTCAAACTTTCACAACAATACATCTTGAAACACCTTGGAAATAATGGGGGAGGAGGACAAAGGCTCAAACATAGGAGAAATACAGACTTCGCACAACGGCCGCTACTAAATATTATGAGCTAGCACTACTTGTACACAACTCACCTCTACTCTCTGGAAACAGACTCCGTTACAGCTCTACTGTGCTTGATTTCCTCTTGTCAGCTCGTGGAAGTAGATGCAGTATTCCAAGCTCGCAAAACTGCACACAGAAGTAGATGTTCTGTCCAAATAAATTGCAGGATCCAGTAGCAAATATGTAAAGTCAAAGAAAAGCAAAAAATGAAAGTGAATTGCTACTACTGAAGCCTGTATTTATTTGGACAGATCAAAAGAAGCTTAGGTTGGGGGTGGAGGTGCTATGCAAGTGGTGGCTCGCAATGCAAGAATCCGATTGGCTGCCACCACTTGCTTAGCAAGAACTTTTAAAACGCTTTTTTTGAGAAAAGTTCAATGAAACCTTAATGTTTAAACACACTGAATCGTAACTAGATATGATAAATTGCATATTTAGTTACGATTTCAGAGTGTTTTACATTAATGTGAACTACAAATCAGCTGTACACTTTCTCTCGCTTGTGGAAGCACTCGGGGGTAACGGCTTGAAAATTCCATCTTCTCATGGCGCGCTCGGGCTTAAACACACAGGCGCCATGAGAAGCTACTCGGGGTTAATGAGTTAAAACATTT
This sequence comes from Protopterus annectens, assembly GCF_019279795.1. Classification (NCBI taxonomy): domain Eukaryota; kingdom Metazoa; phylum Chordata; order Ceratodontiformes; family Protopteridae; genus Protopterus; species Protopterus annectens. The sequence goes on along the minus strand of NC_056733.1, from coordinate 1,995,328,489 downwards.
CCAAGCAGGATTAAGGCAAATTAGCAGATACATTTATTAAGCTGGGCATTAATCCCTACATCACTCAATGGGTTGCCAACTGGCTTACTGATAGAACCCACACTGTAAAAGTAGCTGACTCCAAATCCAGACAAGTGACAAGTGGAGTACCTCAGGGTTCAGTCCTGGGACCACTCTTGTTTGGCATCTACTTCTCTGAAGTACAGGCCAACACCAAGGGACTCTGGCTAACAAAGTTCGCAGATGACTGGAAACTGGGAGCCATTATTGAATCTCCAAATGATGTGGATATTCTACAAAAGGGCCTTACAGAAACAGATGCTTGGTGCCAGGGCCATGGGCTCTAGCTCAATACCAAGAAATGTATAGTTATCCCCTTTGGGGAAAAACATGTACTCATGAATTACCACATAGGTGGCAGTACACTAAACACCAAAAGTGTGATATGAGACTTAGGGACACAGGTGGACAGTAGTGTCATCTTCGATAACCACATCGCCACAACAGTTAGAAAATCCTTCTATGTGGTACACCTCATCACTAAGGGCTTTTCATCCAGAAAAAAGGAGGTCATTGTCTCACTGTAGTCATCCCTCATTAGACCCATTATAGAATACAACTCCCCGTTTGGTATGTACCTCTCAAGACATCTGCGACAACTGGAAAGGCCACAGAAATACCTCACTAAATGAATCATGGGCCTAAAGCAGATGCCCTATGCTGCCTGTCTACAAAAAACTCCACCTATACTCTGTTTCATATCGTCTATTCAGAGGCGATCTCTGCTTAACATACAAGGCCATGTCAAACCCAGAGCTGTTGGGCATGCTACACTTAAAGAAATCCCAATCTCTCAGAGACACATGCTCCAAGGATCTAAACCTTGTCATCACAATGAACAAAACATGCTGGAGGGATAGGTTCCTGACCCAGAGACTCCCCAAACTCTGGAATAGACTGCCCATACATGTCAAGCAGAGCACCTCTTTGGCCCTCTTCAAAAGTAACCTTGATGAGTGGATGGGAGATAGGAAATTCACCCCGGGATCATGTCAGTCACCCTGCTAGACAGGGATCCAGGGAAGTAAATACTGTGGGAAGAAATAGCCAGGGAATTGTTATGGCTAGGCTTGTATAGGCCCCAGGGCCAATAGTCTAGTACCAACCTGTGAACCTATGAACCTATTTTAATAGAGACTTGTTTTCGTTGATGGCATATTGGAAAGGCATGGACTTCAGAAGCATTACAGATGCAACTACATGGTTCTCTGTAAATACTTTTGCAAAGCATGACATACTGGATTCTTATTCCATGTCCAGAACTGGCTTTGCTTAGACCATTCTCAAGGGCTCCTAGATCCTTATCCTTCCTTCTCCCATGTTGGATAGGTTTTGATTATCAACCCATATAGGCAAAAGTCTAATGCAGCAGTGAGAATAATGAACATAGTACAGTTGTATAAACTGCACTTAACATAACAATAGATGTTCAAATTTCTCATTGCTGCAGTAGCCACACCCACCACCCCCTACATCTGTATATAATTAGTTGTTGAGATATAAAGTTATTTGCTATTAATATATATTTTAGAGGTTCAGGATGAGTACACTCTTCTCTCTGTATAGGTAAGAAAATCCTGACAATTTCTTCACTCTGACTGCTGATGTCTCTCCTCTGGGCTGTCCAATCAGCAGTCTGAGTGAAGATGTGAGAGGAGTCAAGAGTTTTGAAACTGGCCAACTGTTGTTCCTGGGCAAAAGCAACCCATACAGCCAAAAGTGTACTGCAGCAGTGAGGAATCTGAACATTGTTATTGTAGGTACAACTTACACAACTGTACTTGCTGGTAGAATAAGCATCACAATTTGGTGTACTTAAAGTAACAAAATAATGTAATAAGATAATTATCTAGTGAGAGTGAACTTCAAAACCCTGTGACCATGTTTCATAGAGGAAAAAAAGAAATTAGAAGTTTATTGTCTTTTCTGCATGAAATGACAGAGCAGCAAGCACTCTATAGAATTTGAGTAGTTTGGAAAAATACAGGTAAATGAATTTATGTAGTGATTAAGATTAAACTTGATGGCAACCTTTAGGCATAAAGCTTGAGTTAATTCAGACAGACAATCTATCTTTATGAAATAACTAAGAAAAATGAACTGAGAATGCTTGTAATCTTTGAATCCTAGATGAGATGACAGCCACAAAGAAAATATGTTCCGTGTAAGAAACTTCAATTCTATCAAACAAGCATAACCAAAAGGGAGCCAACATCAACTTTTCTAATATAAAATATGTTCTATGGAGGTACTAGATCAGGGTCTTTAGGGCAAGGCTTTGAAAACCTTTAGAAAGGTTAAGGGTTTTGAATTAAGATCTTCATAAAAATGAAAACAGCCAATAAAAGTACTTTGAAAGAAAAATAGTTAAGCCCAGTTTCAAAAATACAAGCAAGATTGTCCAAACATAGAGGCAGAGAATGGGCCTCATTCCTTTACAATGACTCAAATGATAAAACATCCATTTATCTTTGTAAGTTTTTCTTATATTGAGCTTTTGGGAAAATGTAAAAGATTTTAGTGATTACACAGTCAAGGACAAGACAGATACTAGTCACCACTAAAAGTGGAGAAGATAAGCAGCCGGACATAGGAAGTATATATCTGAGTGAAGTCTACCCAATAGGTGGGTTAGAAGAATTTTTGTCAGGTTCATGAAAAGGGTCTTCACCAGAAGATAAGGCAGTAACAGGTAAACAAGATTTATCATGGACAATATGGAGCTATAAAAATCATTATTCAGTGGTAAAGTTTTGTTTCTACATCAATTTTAATGCCACAGGAAACAGGAAAAAAGTAAAGAGGAGTCCATGTGGCCATCTGTGGGCCACAGCATCCCTAGACTTCAGTGCCAGTAATGCAGCGATCAAGAAGAAGGCACTCCACTTCATGTTGGTCTGGACAACGCATAGATTAGGGCAAAGATTATTCTAGCTCAGGAAATTTTTTTTCAGCTATCAAGGAACTGAAGGAATCACTCTTGGGACAACATAAGGAAATGTTTCAGTTTGTTTGCAAGTGAGTTAGAATTCCCAGGGATGTGATTTGTAACCAGGATGTCATTGCTGGACATGGTCTATTTCCATACTATCACAGCCTTACAGAACATGTTTCACCCTCCTCATCACTGTATAATACAACCACCATGTTCTCTAATTAATTTTTCAAGCCAAAAAAAGGACATTTCTTTTATTTCACTTTTATTTCCAATTATAAGTCATGGTTATATGAAGCAAACTCTTTATTTCATATTTGGGGAGGCGGTCAGTTTTGAACTCTGTATATCTTTGCACAAAGATAACTTCCCAAAATGGTGCAAGTTAGTAACATTTTTCACCTTCTGTTCAAATTCCACATACTTACTGCAACTTCACTACTCAGCAATTTACTGATGTGTGAATGACTTGCTATACATTAGTGAAGCAATGTATTTCATTAAAGAGAAACATTCTGTACTTTTCTTAATGAGAGATTTAACCTAACTTTTCAGCACCCAAATTGTTGTAACTTGTATTCGGGGGTCAGTCCTAAAGTAGATATTTTCAAAGTGCCATCAAAAGGAAAATAAAGTTGTCTTTATTTGTGGTCATCATGAAGACTGATTATTTTCACAATACTTACAAAAATGGGGACTGCCACTGCAACTTTTCAATCCTGGAGGCTGTTTACTCAGTACTCTTTCCAAACTTCATTGTTTAGTATTTTACAGATGCATAAATGACTCATTGAGAATTATTTAAAATAACTCTGTATTCTGCAGAAATACAACATTTGTCCACTTCTTAATGCAAGATTTAATTAAACTTTTTAGCAACCAGCTTGTTGAATTTAAGGGTGCTATTCAAAAGTGTTCTTTCTTTTCTGATGTAAATGCAGTAAGGTAGGATTAGGATTATTAGCACAGAAAAGAAATGATGGCTTTAGACCAGTTGTTTATTACAGTACAAATCTTGATCCAGTGGCAGCCATACTTCCCCCTTGCCTTAGATCTGTAGCTGCAACTGCCTGATTAGTTGATATGGCAGCGGCACTTATTCTGAGTCATGATACTTTTTTTGCAGTCCCACATGCTGTTAATGCTTTGTTATTAAAGACTAAAACACAATATCTTTCTGTCGCTAGACTTTCCAAATATGAGCTAGCTCTACTTAATAATCCTTCTTTGAAAATTCTTAGATGCCCTCCCTTGAATCCAGCTTCTCTTATCCCTACTGCTGATGAAGGTGAACTTCATGATTGTGTTTTTGTTGTTAACAATGTGCTTCCTCCTAGACCTGATTTCCGAGATACTCTTATGCAGAATCCTGACTTAATTTTGTTTGTCAATGGATCATGTATCAGAAAGGAAGATGGACAATTGACTGCCACTTTTGTGGTCTGTAGTACTGATCAAGTATTATTGATGGACAATTGCAGGGAAATGTTTCAGGTGAAGTAGCTGAATTAGTAGCTATTACTGAAACTTGCAAGCTGAGCCACGGTGGTGCAGCAGTAGTGTTGTTGCCTCACAGCAAGAGGTTCTCCCGTTCAATTCTCGGCTGGAGCGCCTTCTGTGTGGAGTCTGCATGTCCTCCCCACAGTCGAGTGGCATTCAAAAGACATGTGTAGAATGGGCATACCTTTGTTGAAGGTTGGGCATCGAGTTGGCACCTCGGCACCCGTAAAAAATCTACTGCCAATCATTAGCGGACCAGAGTTCTGCTGTGGCAACCCCTAACCAGGGAAAGCTGAAAGAAGAAGAAAAAAGAACTGAAACTTGCAAGCTAGCACAGGGAAGGAATGTTACCTTGTACAGTGATTCAAGAAACATCTGTGGAGTGGTTTATGATTTTGGAAAACTCTGGAGAGAAAGAGGTTATTTAACCTCTGCAGGACAAAATTTTAAAATGCAGTTTTTATAACTGAATTGTTAGATGCACTACTTCTCCCTAGGGAAATAGCTGTTGTTAAATGTGCCACTCATAGGTCAGATAACTCATTTGAAATAATAAGAAATAACTTTGCTGATACAGCGGCAAGACAGGCTGCTTTATTAAATCCTATTCAGTCCTCTTTTTTGCAGCTTCTTCAAGTTGAAAATGTGCCTATAACTTTGCAGGAAGTGTTATCTTTTCAGAACCAAGGTGATGATTCTGAAAGGGTAAGGTGGATCTGTGATGGCTGCTGTTGTTCCTGTTGCACCCAGATGGAAAGTTAGTAGCATCATGAAGTCCTTTACCACATTTGGCACAAGCTTGTCATTTGCCTTCCCACCTGGGAAAAAATGCTTTAATTAGACAGATTGTGACTGACTGGTATACCCCTTATGCTTCAGAAGTTGTCAGCATCTTGTACAAATATGTAATATATGTCTTCAATTTAATATTTCTAAATCTATAACTGTTCCCATACAGCATATTAAAAAGCTGTGGGGACATTTTTGTTGTATACAGTGCGACTTTACAGAATTAGCAATGTGTGCAAAGTTTAAATATGTACTAGTTTTGATTGATGTTTTCTCTAGTTGGGTAGAAGCATACCCATGCATTAAAAACGATGCAGTCTCAGTGGCCAAGAAGATTTTGTATGGGTTTATGCCCCGTTTTGGGTACCATGTTGTATTCAGTAAGCTGAAGGTACTCATTTTACAAGTCATTCAACAAATTCACAAAGTCCCAAATATTCAGATGCAATATCACTGTCCACACAGACCTCAGGCTTCAGGCATGGTAGAAAGAATGAATCAAACTTTGAAAACTAAGTTAGCAAAACTTACTGCAGAAATTGGTCTAAAATGGCCAAAGGCTACCATCCACAATGGAATCAGTGCACCTAGAAAGTTCTCACCTAATGAAATCCTCATAGGATGCCCTATGAGGATGCCAGCCACACCCCTACCTGAAAATATTGATCTGCAGGTAGTTGATGAGACAATGCTTACTTATGGTAAACAACGTATTTATGTCCTACAGCATCTTCATTCAAAAGCAATCTCTGCCCAGGTCCAGCCTGATCCTGATGCAACACATGTTGTCAACCCAGGAAACTGGGTGCTTGTTCATTCCTTCTCCAGATGACATGCCTTCCAACCTCGATGGAAAGGCCTAATCCTGGTCCTTCTTGTCACAGCTTCGGCAGTTAGACTTAAAGGATCTCCAACATGGATCTATATCTTCCATGTCTGGAAAGCAGTACCAAATGAGGAAAACCAACCAGATCCATTCGAACTACCCTCTGCAGCCTTATCTGATAATGAACTAGTTTCTTCTCATATCACAAGGAAAAAAAAGAGAGAGTGGGAACAGAACCAATGACTGACACTGTGGGCAGATCAGAAGGGGACATTTTCAGGCAACCAAGCACCACTCATGGGAGCTAACCTACAACAGCCACCTTTATGGAGTGTGTTTGGAGTGCAGCAGCAAGTTATTCATCACAAAACAAATTTGTGCCTGGACATTTTTGAAAATCCACTCTGACCCTGCCCAGCAAAACATTCATGCCTGATTGTTGTGTGATGACTGCAATTGTTATTTTGTTCTACTACTACTACACTTCTTGACCCCTGCTGAAACTGTAGGTACTGTTCAATTTCTTAAAAGAAAAAGAAAAATATTGATAAAATATTGACAGAAATCAGTAGACTGGCATCCAGATTTCAATACATTTCATACCATACTGAATACAAATGCTAAGACTCTAAATATTAGTAACTGTTGGGTATGTGCCCACATACCTACTGCCTATCATGGAGATATCCCATTGTTTCCAGTACCTGGAAATGAAGTTGATATTGGGACAGTTTTTTGACAGTGGTACAAGGTAAAATGCTCTGTGGCATAATGTTATATCATTTAATAAAATTGCTGCAGTTAGACTTTCAGTAACTGTCAAGGAATATACTTGCTACGTGAAAATGGGACTGTAGAGGTTGGATGGTGCAAATGTAATACTACTCAAAGAATGTATAGTGGAAGTGCAGTAAAGGGTAAAGACATGCTGAAAGCCTTTTATTTTATTTCTGGCAATCTAGCATATCCCTGAATGCCAGAAAACTGGTCAGGGAGTTGTTATAGTGGGAGAAATCTTCCGGCCATTTGACATGTAGATGCCCTGTCCATAATATACAAGATAATCAGACTGTAAAAAATGGACTGGGAAGGTCGATGTTTCATGGATGTATCATCATGATTTAGAACAAGAAGCTTTTAACATACTTTCTCATATGGACCTTGGTGATGATGTTATTTCTGGAGCTGGTACATTAACTGCTTATGGGACTGTAAAATCAATTTGGGAGCTGAGAAAGCTCTCTAAGCTATCAGAAGTGTTAAGCTATGCAACTTTTGAAACTGTTAATTTGATTACTTTAGAGCTGACTGCCATGCCTGCAGTAGTACTCCAAAATCAAATGGCACTTGATTTCATACTTGCATCAAAGAGAGGTATGTGCACACTCATGCATGAGGAATGTTATTAATTTATTCCCAAGAATGAGCATACAATACATAGTCAAAAGTGGCTGAACTGTCAGATAAGCAAATAAGTGGATAGTTCACAATAGGCTTGGCTAACCAATTTGTTTTCAGGATGGGGAGGCAGTTTGTCGAAATTTATTATGCTTATTGCTGTCATCATTATGATTGTGTTTTTGCTTTTATATTTATGCAAAGCTTTAATAACCAAGCTCATTGCGCCTCAATCAAACCCATTGTTACATAATTTGCATTTCAGTGATTTTGAAAAAGTGTCATTAAGCATCAAAATCATATGATTTTTTTGAATATTTTCCAAAAGTCTGTACATCATAAAACACAGCGTTAAAAACAGCACTGAAAAACCATTGTACTCTGAATACGTATGACAATATTAAACAAAGATCCTCCATCCACACACACACACACACACACACACACACACACACACACACACACACACACACACACACACACACACACACACCATTAGAAATTACTGAGCAAGCATAGCTCTCAAACTTTCACAACAATACATCTTGAAACACCTTGGAAATAATGGGGGAGGAGGACAAAGGCTCAAACATAGGAGAAATACAGACTTCGCACAACGGCCGCTACTAAATATTATGAGCTAGCACTACTTGTACACAACTCACCTCTACTCTCTGGAAACAGACTCCGTTACAGCTCTACTGTGCTTGATTTCCTCTTGTCAGCTCGTGGAAGTAGATGCAGTATTCCAAGCTGTAAACCTGCACACAGAAGTAGATGTTCTGTCCAAATAAATTGCAGGATCCAGTAGCAAATATGTAAAGTCAAAGAAAAGCAAAAAATGAAAGTGAATTGCTACTACTGAAGCCTGTATTTATTTGGACAGATCAAAAGAAGCTTAGGTTGGGGGTGGAGGTGCTATGCAAGTGGTGGCTCGCAATGCAAGAATCCGATTGGCTGCCACCACTTGCTTAGCAAGAACTTTTAAAACGCTTTTTTTGAGAAAAGTTCAATGAAACCTTAATGTTTAAACACACTGAATCGTAACTAGATATGATAAATTGCATATTTAGTTACGATTTCAGAGTGTTTTACATTAATGTGAACTACAAATCAGCTGTACACTTTCTCTCGCTTGTGGAAGCACTCGGGGGTAACGGCTTGAAAATTCCATCTTCTCATGGCTCGGGCTTAAACACACAGGCGCCATGAGAAGCTACTCGGGGTTAATGAGTTAAAACATTTCCAAGCAGGATTAAGGCAAATTAGCAGATACATTTATTAAGCTGGGCATTAATCCCTACATCACTCAATGGGTTGCCAACTGGCTTACTGATAGAACCCACACTGTAAAAGTAGCTGACTCCAAATCCAGACAAGTGACAAGTGGAGTACCTCAGGGTTCAGTCCTGGGACCACTCTTGTTTGGCATCTACTTCTCTGAAGTACAGGCCAACACCAAGGGACTCTGGCTAACAAAGTTCGCAGATGACTGGAAACTGGGAGCCATTATTGAATCTCCAAATGATGTGGATATTCTACAAAAGGGCCTTACAGAAACAGATGCTTGGTGCCAGGGCCATGGGCTCTAGCTCAATACCAAGAAATGTATAGTTATCCCTTTGGGGAAAAACATGTACTCATGAATTACCACATAGGTGGCAGTACACTAAACACCAAAAGTGTGATATGAGACTTAGGGACACAGGTGGACAGTAGTGTCATCTTCGATAACCACATCGCCACAACAGTTAGAAAATCCTTCTATGTGGTACACCTCATCACTAAGGGCTTTTCATCCAGAAAAAAGGAGGTCATTGTCTCACTGTAGTCATCCCTCATTAGACCCATTATAGAATACAACTCCCCGTTTGGTATGTACCTCTCAAGACATCTGCGACAACTGGAAAGGCCACAGAAATACCTCACTAAATGAATCATGGGCCTAAAGCAGATGCCCTATGCTGCCTGTCTACAAAAAACTCCACCTATACTCTGTTTCATATCGTCTATTCAGAGGCGATCTCTGCTTAACATACAAGGCCATGTCAAACCCAGAGCTGTTGGGCATGCTACACTTAAAGAAATCCCAATCTCTCAGAGACACATGCTCCAAGGATCTAAACCTTGTCATCACAATGAACAAAACATGCTGGAGGGATAGGTTCCTGACCCAGAGACTCCCCAAACTCTGGAATAGACTGCCCATACATGTCAAGCAGAGCACCTCTTTGGCCCTCTTCAAAAGTAACCTTGATGAGTGGATGGGAGATAGGAAATTCACCCCGGGGATCATGTCAGTCGCCCTGCTAGACAGGGATCCAGGGAAGTAAATACTGTGGGAAGAAATAGCCAGGGAATTGTTATGGCTAGGCTTGTATAGGCCCCAGGGCCAATAGTCTAGTACCAACCTGTGAACCTATGAACCTATTTTAATAGAGACTTGTTTTCGTTGATGGCATATTGGAAAGGCATGGACTTCAGAAGCATTACAGATGCAACTACATGGTTCTCTGTAAATACTTTTGCAAAGCATGACATACTGGATTCTTATTCCATGTCCAGAACTGGCTTTGCTTAGACCATTCTCCAGGGGCTCCTAGATCCTTATCCTTCCTTCTCCCATGTTGGATAGGTTTTGATTATCAACCCATATAGGCAAAAGTCTAATGCAGCAGTGAGAATAATGAACATAGTACAGTTGTATAAACTGCACTTAACATAACAATAGATGTTCAAATTTCTCATTGCTGCAGTAGCCACACCCACCACCCCCTACATCTGTATATAATTAGTTGTTGAGATATAAAGTTATTTGCTATTAATATATATTTTAGAGGTTCAGGATGAGTACACTCTTCTCTCTGTATAGGTAAGAAAATCCTGACAATTTCTTCACTCTGACTGCTGATGTCTCTCCTCTGGGCTGTCCAATCAGCAGTCTGAGTGAAGATGTGAGAGGGAGTCAAGAGTTTTGAAACTGGCCAACTGTTGTTCCTGGGCAAAAGCAACCCATACAGCCAAAAGTGTACTGCAGCAGTGAGGAATCTGAACATTGTTATTGTAGGTACAACTTACACAACTGTACTTGCTGGTAGAATAAGCATCACAATTTGGTGTACTTAAAGTAACAAAAATAATGTAATAAGATAATTATCTAGTGAGAGTGAACTTCAAAACCCTGTGACCATGTTTCATAGAGGAAAAAAAGAAATTAGAAGTTTATTGTCTTTTCTGCATGAAATGACAGAGCAGCAAGCACTCTATAGAATTTGAGTAGTTTGGAAAAATACAGGTAAATGAATTTATGTAGTGATTAAGATTAAACTTGATGGCAACCTTTAGGCATAAAGCTTGAGTTAATTCAGACAGACAATCTATCTTTATGAAATAACTAAGAAAAATGAACTGAGAATGCTTGTAATCTTTGAATCCTAGATGAGATGACAGCCACAAAGAAAATATGTTCCGTGTAAGAAACTTCAATTCTATCAAACAAGCATAACCAAAAGGGAGCCAACATCAACTTTTCTAATATAAAATATGTTCTATGGAGGTACTAGATCAGGGTCTTTAGGGAAAGGCTTTGAAAACCTTTAAAAAGGTTAAGGGTTTTGAATTAAGATCTTCATAAAAATGAAAACAGCCAATAAAAGTACTTTGAAAGAAAAATAGTTAAGCCCAGTTTCAAAAATACAAGCAAGATTGTCCAAACATAGAGGCAGAGAATGGGCCTCATTCCTTTACAATGACTCAAATGAAAAAACATCCATTTATCTTTGTAAGTTTTTCTTATATTGAGCTTTTGGGAAAATGTAAAAGATTTTAGTGATTACACAGTCAAGGACAAGACAGATACTAGTCACCACTAAAAGTGGAGAAGATAAGCAGCCGGACATAGGAAGTATATATCTGAGTGAAGTCTACCCAATAGGTGGGTTAGAAGAATTTTTGTCAGGTTCATGAAAAGGGTCTTCACCAGAAGATAAGGCAGTAATAGGTAAACAAGATTTATCATGGACAATATGGAGCTATAAAAATCATTATTCAGTGGTAAAGTTTTGTTTCTACATCAATTTTAATGCCACAGGAAACAGGAAAAAAGTAAAGAGGAGTCCATGTGGCCATCTGTGGGCCACAGCATCCCTAGACTTCAGTGCCAGTAATGCAGCAATCAAGAAGAAGGCACTCCACTTCATGTTGGTCTGGACAACGCATAGATTAGGGCAAAGATTATTCTAGCTCAGGAAATTTTTTTTCAGCTATCAAGGAACTGAAGGAATCACTCTTGGGACAACATAAGGAAATGTTTCAGTTTGTTTGCAAGTGAGTTAGAATTCCCAGGGATGTGATTTGTAACCAGGATGTCATTGCTGGACATGGTCTATTTCCATACTATCACAGCCTTACAGAACATGTTTCACCCTCCTCATCACTGTATAATACAACCGCCATGTTCTCTAATTAATTTTTCAAGCCAAAAAAGGACATTTCTTTTATTTCACTTTTATTTCCAATTATAAGTCATGGTTATATGAAGCAAACTCTTTATTTCATATTTGGGGAGGCGGTCAGTTTTGAACTCTGTATATCTTTGCACAAAGATAACTTCCCAAAATGGTGCAAGTTAGTAACATTTTTCACCTTCTGTTCAAATTCCACATACTTACTGCAACTTCACTACTCAGCAATTTACTGATGTGTGAATGACTTGCTATACATTAGTGAAGCAATGTATTTCATTAAAGAGAAACATTCTGTACTTTTCTTAATGAGAGATTTAACCTAACTTTTCAGCACCCAAATTGTTGTAACTTGTATTCGGGGGTCAGTCCTAAAGTAGATATTTTCAAAGTGCCATCAAAAGGAAAATAAAGTTGTCTTTATTTGTGGTCATCATGAAGACTGATTATTTTCACAATACTTACAGAAATGGGGACTGCCACTGCAACTTTTCAATCCTGGAGGCTGTTTACTCAGTACTGTTTCCAAACTTCATTGTTTAGTATTTTTCAGATGCATAAATGACTCATTGAGAATTATTTAAAATAACTCTGTATTCTGCGGAAATACAACATTTGTCCACTTCTTAATGCAAGATTTAATTAAACTTTTTAGCAACCAGCTTGTTGAATTTAAGGGTGCTATTCAAAAGTGTTCTTTCTTTTCTGATGTAAATGCAGTAAGGTAGGATTAGGATTATTAGCACAGAAAAGAAATGATGGCTTTAGACCAGTTGTTTATTACAGTACAAATCTTGATCCAGTGGCAGCCATACTTCCCCCTTGCCTTAGATCTGTAGCTGCAACTGCCTGATTAGTTGATATGGCAGCGGCACTTATTCTGAGTCATGATACTTTTTTTTGCAGTCCCACATGCTGTTAATGCTTTGTTATTAAAGACGAAAACACAATATCTTTCTGCCGCTAGACTTTCCAAATATGAGCTAGCTCTACTTAATAATCCTTCTTTGAAAATTCTTAGATGCCCTCCCTTGAATCCAGCTTCTCTTATCCCTACTGCTGATGAAGGTGAACTTCATGATTGTGTTTTTGTTGTTAACAATGTGCTTCCTCCTAGACCTGATTTCCGAGATACTCCTATGCAGAATCCTGACTTAATTTTGTTTGTCAATGGATCATGTATCAGAAAGGAAGATGGACAATTGACTGCCACTTTTGTGGTCTGTAGTATTGATCACGTATTATTGATGGACAATTGCAGGGAAATGTTTCAGGTGAAGTAGCTGAGTTAGTAGCTATTACTGAAACTTGCAAGCTGAGCCACGGTGGTGCAGCAGTAGTGTTGTTGCCTCACAGCAAGAGGTTCTCCCGTTCAATTCTCGGCTGGAGCGCCTTCTGTGTGGAGTCTGCATGTCCTCCCCACAGTCGAGTGGCATTCAAAAGACATGTGTAGAATGGGCATACCTTTGTTGAAGGTTGGGCATCGAGTTGGCACCTCAGCACCCGTAAAAAATCTACTGCCAATCATTAGCGGACCGGAGTTCTGCTGTGGCAACCCCTAACCAGGGAAAGCCGAAAGAAGAAGAAGAAAAAAGAACTGAAACTTGCAAGCTAGCACAGGGAAGGAATGTTACCTTGTACAGTGATTCAAGACACATCTGTGGAGTGGTTCATGATTTTGGAAAACTCTGGAGAGAAAGAGGTTATTTAACCTCTGCAGGACAAAATTTTAAAATGCAGTTTTTATAACTGAATTGTTAGATGCACTACTTCTCCCTAGGGAAATAGCTGTTGTTAAATGTGCCACTCATAGGTCAGATAACTCATTTGAAATAATAAGAAATAACTTTGCTGATACAGCGGCAAGACAGGCTGCTTTATTAAATCCTGTTCAGTCCTCTTTTTTGCAGCTTCTTCAAGTTGAAAATGTGCCTATAACTTTGCAGGAAGTGTTATCTTTTCAGAACCAAGGTGATGATTCTGAAAGGGTAAGGTGGATCTGTGATGGCTGCTGTTGTTCCCCGGACTAACTTTGGCACCACCCAGATGGAAAGTTAGTAGCATCATGAAGTCCTTTACCACATTTGGCACAAGCTTGTCATTTGCCTTCCCACCTGGGAAAAAATGCTTTAATTAGACAGATTGTGACTGACTGGTATACCCCTTATGCTTCAGAAGTTGTCAGCATCTTGTACAAATATGTAATATATGTCTTCAATTTAATATTTCTAAATCTATAACTGTTCCCATACAGCATATTAAAAAGCTTTGGGGGCATTTTTGTTGTATACAGTGCAACTTTACAGAATTAGCAATGTGTGCAAAGTTTAAATATGTACTAGTTTTGATTGATATTTTCTCTAGTTGGGTAGAAGCATACCCATGCATTAAAAACGATGCAGTCTCAGTGGCCAAGAAGATTTTGTATGGGTTTATGCCCCGTTTTGGGTACCATGTTGTATTCAGTAAGCTTAAGGTACTCATTTTACAAGTCATTCAACAAATTCGCAAAGTCCCAAATATTCAGATGCAATATCACTGTCCACACAGACCTCAGGCTTCAGGCATGGTAGAAAGAATGAATCAAACTTTGAAAACTAAGTTAGCAAAACTTACTGCAGAAATTGGTCTAAAATGGCCAAAGGCTACTATCCACAATGGAATCAGTGCACCTAGAAAGTTCTCACCTAATGAAATCCTCATAGGATGCCCTATGAGGATGCCAGCCACACCCCTACCTGAAAATATTGATCTGCAGGTAGTTGATGAGACAATGCTTACTTATGGTAAACAATGTATTTATGTCCTACAGCATCTTCATTCAAAAGCAATCTCTGCCCAGGTCCAGCCTGATCCTGATGCAACACATGTTGTCAACCCAGGAAACTGGGTGCTTGTTCATTCCTTCTCCAGATGACATGCCTTCCAACCTCGATGGAAAGGCCCAATCCTGGTCCTTCTTGTCACAGCTTCGGCAGTTAGACTTAAAGGATCTCCAACATGGATCTATATCTTCCATGTCTGGAAAGCAGTACCAAATGAGGAAAACCAACCAGATCCATTCGAACTATCCTCTGCAGCCTTATCTGATAATGAACTAGTTTCTTCTCATATCAGAAGGAAAAAAAAGAGAGAGTGGGAACAGAACCAATGACTGACACTGTGGGCAGATCAGAAGAGGACATTTTCAGGCAACCAAGCACCACTCATGGGAGCTAACCTACAACAGCCACCTTTATGGAGTGTGTTTGGAGTGCAGTAGCAAGTTATGCATCACAAAACAAATTTGTGCCTGGACATTTTTGAAAATCCACTCTGACCCTGCCCAGCAAAACATTCATGCCTGATTGTTGTGTGATGACTGCAATTGTTATTTTGTTCTACTACTACTACACTTCTTGACCCCTGCTGAAACTGTAGGTACTGTTCAATTTCTTAAAAGAAAAATAAAAAGATTGATAAAATATTGACAGAAATCAGTAGACTGGCATCCAGATTTCAATACATTTCATACCATACTGAATACAAATGCTAAGACTCTAAATATTAGTAACTGTTGGGTATGTGCCCACATACCTACTGCCTATCATGGAGATATCCCATTGTTTCCAGTACCTGGAAATGAAGTTGATATTGGGACAGTTTTTTCACAGTGGTACAAGGTAAAATGCTCTGTGGCATAATGTTATATCATTTAATAAAATTGCTGCAGTTAGACTTTCAGTAACTGTCAAGGAATATACTTGCTACGTGAAAATGGGACTGTAGAGGTTGGATGGAGCAAATGTAATACTACTCAAAGAATGTATAGTGGAAGTGCAGTAAAGGGTAAAGACATGCTGAAAGCCTTTTATTTTATTTCTGGAAATCTAGCATATCCCTGAATGCCAGAAAACTAGTCAGGGAGTTGTTATAGTGGGAGAAAATTTCTGGCCATTTGACATGTAGATGCCCTTTCCATAATATACAAGATACTCAGACTGTAAAAAATGGACTGGGAAGGTTGATGTTTCATGGATGTATCATCATGATTTAGAACAAGCAGCTTTTAACATACTTTCTCATATGGACCTTGGTGATGATGTTATTTCTGGAGCTGGTACATTAACTGCTTATGGGACTGTAAAATCAATTTGGGAGCTGAGAAAGCTCTCTAAGCTATCAGAAGTGTTAAGCTATGCAACTTTTGAAACTGTTAATTTGATTACTTTAGAGCTGACTGCCATGCCTGCAGTAGTACCCCAAAATCAAATGGCACTTGATTTCATACTTGCATCAAAGAGAGGTATGTGCACACTCATGCATGAGGAATGCTGTTCATTTATTCCCAAGAATGAGCATACAATACATAGTCAAAAGTGGCTGAACTGTCAGATAAGCAAATAAGTGGATAGTTCACAATAGGCTTGGCTAACCAATTTGTTTTCAGGATGGGGAGGCAGTTTGTCAAAATTTATTATGCTTATTGCTATTAACATTATGATTGTGTTTTTGCTTTTATATTTATGCAAAGCTTTAATAACCAAGCTCATTGCATCTCATTCAAACCCATTGTTACATAATTTGCATTTTAGTGATTTTGAAAAAGTGTCCTTTACAGATTTCATCAATTAAAGAATAAAAGCAAGTGAAAATGAAGAGTTAATTTTTTGAATGTTTTGGAAAAATGTATGACAATACATTTAAAGTGTAAAAGATGTTGTACGATATGAGTATGATGCTTTATCAGCATCAAATGAGGGATTGTAAAGGATTAAAATGACAAATGCATATAGGTTCATAGGATGATACTGGGCTATTGGCCTGGAGGCCTTTATAAGCCTAGCCAAGAATTTTGCCCATGTTCCCTCAAAGTCAGCACCTGTTTCCCCTGTCTAGCAGGGACACATGCAGGATCCCAGGGGTGAATTTTCTGTTTCCCATCCAGTCATCTAGATTCCTCTTAAAGAGGGCTAGAGAGATGCATGACATTGAGAGGAAGTCTATTCCACAGATTGGGGAGTCTTTGAGACACAAATCTATCCCACCAACAAGTTCTATTAATGTCACAGACCAGGTTAAGGCCTTGTGTGTTGGTTGCGCAAGTGGAGTTTGTCTTATGGATATGCAGCAACTCCACCAAGGGACAGGGATTTTAGCCTATCAGTGTAGGATAGGTGTTTAAGAACCCTGGATTTTCCTGGTCAGGAACTTCTGTGGTCTCTACAAGTGCTGCATGTGCTTGGCAAGCTACATGCTGAAAAGGGCACTGTACTCAATAATGGGTCTGATAAGGGAGGAGTACAGAGGTGTTATGACCTCTATGTTCCTGGATGAAATACCCTTATTTATGAGGTGGGCCATGTAGAAAGCCTTCCATACAATGGAGGCAATGTGTTGGTCAAAAGTCAGGTTGCTATCAACCTGGGTGCCCAAGTCCCTCACAACTGACTGCATGCTTTGTACATTGTTATTCATGTGATAATTAGTGGGGATGACATTTTCCCCAAAGCGGATAATGATGCATTTCTTGGCATTCAATTTGAAGCCATGCTTCTGGCACAAGTCATTAGTTTGGGCAAGGCCCTCTTGGAGGATGTTCACATTACTAGGGGAATTTAAGACAGCACCCAGCTTGCAGTCATCTGCAAACTTGGTCAGCCACAGACCACAGGTTTTGGCTTGCACCTCAGAAAAGTATATCTCAAAGAGTAGAGGCCCCAAGACCAATCATTGGGGTACACCACTCATTACGGGTCTACTACTAGAGGTGGCTGCCCCTAATTTGACTGAGTGGGTTCTAGAAGGTTAGTGTATGTGTACCTAGAAGG
This sequence comes from Protopterus annectens, assembly GCF_019279795.1. Classification (NCBI taxonomy): domain Eukaryota; kingdom Metazoa; phylum Chordata; order Ceratodontiformes; family Protopteridae; genus Protopterus; species Protopterus annectens. Next base: position 1,995,310,708 of record NC_056733.1, on the reverse strand, counting down.
TTAGTGTATGTGTTTGCAACAGCATATGTGGAAACATGGAAAAGTACAGAATGTTACGTTTCACTTCCTGAGCCTGAGGCAGCATTCTTTCTAAACCACATGATAAAAAGAAATGTATCCCACACTAAGACACAAATGAAGTTAAGAAGCTACAGATCTATTTTTACTAAGCTTGACATATTTCTAGTAGATATTTAGTAATGGTCTGAAGAATAAACTGCATTATGAACTGTATTAGTTAGCATTTCTATTGGATGTTAGCAGTGGTATGTTTGTTAAAGTTTTCCTATAAAAAGATCATTAATTCTTTTGTTCAAGGAGACATGGCTTCCTGAGTACTATCTCCCACATGTGTGTGTTCATAAGTTCATAGGTAGGTACTAGACTATCTGCCTGAAGACACTTATAAGCCTAGCTGGAATGTGTTGACTTTCGCTGCCCCCTTAGATTAGTTCCCTATGCCTCTGACCAGCAGAGTCATTGAAGTGATCCCCGGGGCAAACTTTCTCTTTCCCATCCACTCGTCAAGGTTTCTCTTGAAGAGGGTTAGTGAGGAGCTCTGCCTAATGTAGACTGGAATCTTGTTCCAGAGCATGGGAAGTCTCTGGGACAGGAATCTATCCCTCCAGTACATCCTATTTATTGTTGTGGTGAGGTTTAGATCCCTAGAGCATGTGGCTCGAGGGGATATGGTTTTCTTTAGGTAGAGCATGTCCATCAATTCTGGGTTGGACATGGCCTTGTATGTCAGGCAGAGATCACCTCTGAGTAGGGAGTATGCAACCGAGTACAGCTGGAGTTTCTTCAGTTGAGCTGCATAGGGCATCTGTTTGAGGCCAGTGATCCTCTTGGTGAGGTACTTCTGTGGTCTTTTCAGCTGTTGCAGGTGTCTTGTAAGGTAATGGGGTGTTGTACTCTATGATGGGTCTGTTGAGTGATGTGTAGAGGTACACAATGACCTCTTTTGATCTGGATGCAAACCCTTTTGTGATTAGGTGGGCCACATAGAAGGATTTTCTAACCACTTTGGCAATGTGATTATCAAAGGAGAGGTTGCTATCTACTTGGGTCCCCAGATCCCTTATTGCATCTTCTGTATTTAGGGGCTACCACCTATGTGGTAGTTTGTGGGTACTTTGTTTTTCCAAAGGGGATGACTATGCAATTTTTGGCATTAAGCTTGAGGCCATGGTTTTGACACCAGGTATCTGTCTCAGTGAGACCCTTTTGGAGGATGTCTGTGTCAGCCAGAGAGTCAATTATAGCCCCTAGTTTGCAGTTGTCAGCGAACTTGGACAGCCATAGTCCTCCTGTGCTTGCCTGTACCTCTGCAAAGTATATGTCAAACAGGAGGGGTCCTAGGACTGAGCCCTGGGGAATGCCACTTGTAATCGGTTTAGAGTCAGACCTAGCTCCTGCTACTCTTACAAGGTGAGTTCTGTCCGTGAGTCAGTTGGCAACCCATCTCATGATATAGAGGTTTATGTTCAGGCTGGTGAGCTTGTCTATAATACCTGAATGGGGAATGGTATCAAAGGAGGTCTAGGTAGGCTGTGTGGACCACCTTTCCCTTGTCTATAGCCTTGGTAACTGTCTCAAAGAAGTCCACCAGGTTTAGGAGGCATGATCTACCCTTAACAAAGCTGAACCGGGTAGGGTCCAGTGTTTGGAGGCTCCCAGTGTCTCTGTTAATGAGATCCATGATGATGCGCTCCATAGCCTTGCAGACCAAGCTAGGCAGGCTTATAGGGCGATAGTTCCCGGGGTCTGTTATGGCTCCACATTTGTGGAGCGGAATAACCATTGCTGTGTGCCACTCTATGGGCATCTAGCCTGTGGAGAGGCTGAGTTTGAACAGTGTATTTAGGTGAGGGGTTAGCTCATCTTGGAGCTCATGTAGAACACAGCCTTGGACTCCATCCAGTCCCATTGATGCTGTATTTTTGGCTTTAGAGAGGGCTGTTTTAACCTGAGTGTCTGTGATTTCAGGGGCACTACATACTTCTGGTATGGTTATGGGCCCTTTTGAGTATGAGAGGGGGGTGAAGTTTGCACTGAACCTGTCTGCCAGGATGTTGGCGATGCCAATCGGTTCAGCGTATTTTGTGCCATTCTGCACTAACTCTGAGCAGATCTGAGAATTGCCACTTAGATTCTTGACATAGCTAAAGAAAGCCTTGTGTTTATCTTTGGAGACCTTGGTAATTTTTATTTCGAAGCTAGCCTTGGATGATTTTATGAGGGATCATAGTTTATTACTGATACTGATCAGGGATGTCTTCCCTTCTTGGGATTTTACTCTTTTCTGTACTAGTTTCCTCCTTCTATTGTATAGCTTGTTTATGGCAGGGGTCCACCAGACTGGTTTCCTTTTCTTGGAGAAGTGAGTCTTGGTTTTGCTTGATATCGCACAATCCATGCATTTTGTAGGTGCCTGTAGAGTGCATTTGTAAAGGATTTTGCAGCTTGGACAGCTTTATCCTTTAGCATGGGGACTTTGAAATTTTCCACCTCGGTCTTAAGTAACATGAAGTTTGCTTTTGAAAAGTTTTTCACGGTGGTTCCTTTTACCAGGGGTGACAGCGGAATGTGGATATCCAGAGTGATAAGTTTATGGTCAGATCTAACCAGCGAAGGGTTGACCTCTGGTGTGGAACACCGGTCGCCCATGTTGATGATGACCAGGTCCAATATGTTGTCACCTCTGGTGGGGGTGTTAACCAGTTGATCCAGGTTATTTGAGTTTATAAATTCTAGGAAATATTGGGCGAGGGAGTTTGTACTTGAGTAGTTCTCCCAGTTAATGTTTGGGTAATGGAAATCACCCAATATCAGGGTGTTTGGTAGGAAATTTATGCTTCCCAGTGTTTCCAGAAATACGGAATGGGGTCCTGGGACATGGTCAGTGATCTGTAACAAGCTACAATTTGAATTGCAGTTTTGCGTGTATTTAGTTGCACGTGGATGATATCTGAAGCATCGTGTTATGCCACTAACCTGGAGGTGTGGGTATCCTTGATGAATATGGATACGCTTTCACCTTTTGTATTTCGGTCCGGGTTTTGTAGCTGAAATGTAGGATATGAGTTGTAGTCTGGCAGAACTGGGATGCTCTCTGGAGCCTTAAACCAGGTTTCTGTTACTGCACATATATCGATTTTCTCCATACTGAGGAGTGCCTCCAGTGCGTGCATTTTGAGGTTTAGACTTCTGGCATTTCTTTTAATAAATTAGGACCAGTTCCAATAAAGCCTACACTAAGTGTGCATGACATGTATTCAAGAACATTATTATCATACCAAAAATGCAGGAAAAGGTGACGAACGTAAACTGTAAGCAAAATAACAAAAAACGAACATGGAATAGTCCAAAGAGCAATCCAAAACACTTTATTCACAGCAGCACAAGAAAAAATAAGAAGTTATGTCTTACCATAACGTTCCATGTGAATTGTTCATCTTGCCTTTGTTCTTGCACATGGGTTCGGAGCCGATCCTCGGCTCCGAGTCGGCCGCATCACCAGCTCCGCATCTTCGAGAAAGCTCGAGGCACAGTAATATCCCATGATCCTCAGGTGCTAACCCTCAGATCTAGTTTGCTATACCAGAAGAATCCCTTTTAGAACTGTGTCTAGAACACTTATAAACAGATACTACACAGTGTCTGGAGCCCTACTGTCAAGTAGAGGAGAAAAGATGCCATTACTAATGTACAATAACATGCTAACCATAGCTAGAAAAGGCTGAAAAGGAATTTAGTTGAAAACCGTTCTCCCAGACCGCAGGACAGGGGATGGAGGGGGGGAATGTAAGAACCAAGGCGAGATGAACAATTCACATGGATCGTTATGGTAAGACATAACTTCTTAATGTGAAATTGTTCAATCTCGCCATTTATTCTTACACATGGGTAGCGTCCCTAGCTCCTTTTTCCCGGGTGGCTCAAGGGAGAACATTCCTGAGTACAGTGGAACCAAACATCACCCTGTCCCTGAAGCTTTTGTCTAGCTTATAGTGGGCAACAAAAGTATGTGGTTTTGCCCAAGTTGCCGCTGCACAAATGGTATCTAAAGGCAAACGAGTGGTATGGGCTGAAGAGGCAGCAATCACCCTTGTAGAATGAGCTCTGGGTTTGAAAGGGAGTTGCTGTTTCGATTCAGCATATACCAAATTTATGCAATCTGAGAGCCATTGGGATAAGGTAACCTTTGTTACTGCCTGTCCTTTTCTTTGGTCAGCATATGAGACAAATAGTTGATCTGACTTTCTGTACTCTTTTGTCCTATGTAAGTAAAATCTTAGTTGCCTGTGAATGTCCAACTTGTGCAATGTGTATTCTAACTTATTGGAATGATTTTTAAAGAAGGTAGGTAGTTCAATAGATTGATTGATGTTCTAAATCGAACAAACCTTCGGAAGGAAGGACAGATTGGTGCGCAAGGTTACTCTATCTGGATGAAAAATCATGTACGGGGGTCGGATAGATAGAGCCTGTAGCTCTGAAACTCTCCTGGCAGAAGTGATGGCAACCAGAAAAAGTGTTTTCCATGACAGGGACTTTAACGAAGTTGTGGCTGCTGGCTCAAAAGGGGGCAACATGAGTTGTGACAGCATGAGATTAAGATTCCAAGGTGCTATTGGATTATGAAATGGGGGACGGAGGTGAAAGGTACCTTTCATGAAGGCTTTACAAAGTCTGTGGGATATAAAAGAACCATTTTCACGACCAATATGAAAATTGGATATAGCCGCCAGTTGAACCCTTATAGTGGATGTTGATGCTCTTTCCTGAAAAAGTGTGGTAAGAAAATCTAGTATCTTGTGTACTGGAGCCCCGAATGGATCTATACCTTGTTTGGAGGCCCAGTGCATAAAACGGTTCCATTTGTTGTTGTACAATTTCCTTGTAGATGGTTTGTGGGAAGATACAATAATTTGCTGTACTGCAGGGGATAGTAACTCCGACCTGGCTAAAATGGTAAGCGGAGCAGCCAAGCTGTCAGTTTGAGGGACTTGAGAAAAGGTGTGAGGAACTCCCGACGAATGCGTCAACAGGTCTGGCTCCGGGTCCAGCATCCATGGTTCCTCCACTTGATGAGATTGAAGGAAGGGAAACCAGATTTGTCGAGGCCAGAATGGGGCTATTAGTATGATGGTCCTGTCTAGACGTTTGGCTTTCTGCAAAAACCTGGGAATTAGTGGAATAGGAGGAAAGGGGTACAGGAGACCTGGGGGCCAATCATATACCAGTGCGTCCCTGGGGACACCCCCTGGAGGGGGTAACAGGGCAAAATAGCTTCTGCATTTGGCATTCAATGGGGATGCAAACAGGTCGCAGCAAGGCTGGCCCCATCTGCGGAAGATCTCTTCCGCCACTTGAGGTTTGAGGGACCACTCGTGAGGGAACAGGATGGCTCTGCTCAGCCTGTCCGTGATTACGTTGGAAGTCCCCGGGATGTGCGTTGCTATCAGAAAGCATCCAGTGGACTTTGCCCATTGCCAAATTCTGAGGGCCTTTCTGCATAATGGGTAAGATCTGGTTCCCCCTTGCTTGTTTATGTACCAGACCACTGACATATTGTCTGTCTGAACTGTCACTGTTCCCTGAGGTAAGGACTTGTGAAAGTGTTGCAATGCTAGAAACACTGCCCTTAGCTCTAGAACATTGATGTGCAGATTGTACTCAAAGTTGGACCATTGACCTTGGACTGTTTGTCCCTGAAAGAATCCCCCCCCACCCTATCAGGGAAGCATCCGTGGTTAGAGTTGCTACCGGACTGGGTTATACAAACGGTCATCCTAGTGTTAGCTCTTGACTGTGTATCCACCACAAGAGATCCTTCTTGCAAGAATTTGTGATCAAGATTTCATGAGACAGTGGAAGTTGTAGATACGACCACTGGGTGAATAGCATCCATTGAAGAATCCTCATGTGCATCCTGCCTAAAGGAACTACAAGAAGAGAGGCTGCCATCAAGCCTAGCACTCTTAATATTTGTCATGCAGGGACTCTCTTGTTGTGAAGAAGGAGCAAATTTTGATGCCTGAGGTCTGATACTCTTGGTGGGGGGAGAGTAACTTGAGCCAGGGAAGTGTCTAGCTGTGCTCCTATAAATAAGATACGCTGTGACGGCGATAAGACAGATTTTCCAAGATTTTCCGTTATGCCTAGTGAAGAGCAAAGACTGATGGTGTAGTCCCTGGCTTGTAGAAGACGATACTCGGTGGTGGTGGATAGGAGCCAGTCGTCTAGATAAGGAAATACACGGAATCCGTTTCGTCTCAAGTGAGACGCTACTACTGCCATGCATTTGGTAAACACCCTGGGGGCTGAGGTGAGACCAAAGGGCAGAGTGCGAAACTGGAAATGACTGGCTCCCAGCCGGAAGTGCAGGTGATCTCTGGACACCCTGGCCATCTTGATATGGTAGTATGCGTCTTTGAGATCTATAGAGCACATACTGTCGCCCTTCTGCAGAAAAGGGAGGATTGACTGAAGCGGGACCATCCGGAACTTTTCCTTTTTCACAAAGGTATTTAACTTGCTGAGGTCTAAAATTGGCCTCCAGTCCCCTGTTTTCTTTGGAACTAAAAAGAACCTTGAGTAAGTTCTGGATCCTATTTGGTCCGCTGGGACTGGTTGGATGACTCTGTTTTTGAGCAACCTTCCTATCTCTATGGTTGCTTGGTCTCGCAGACTGGGTGGAACGTCTGGGAGTTTTTTGGAGTTGGGTGGCATTTTTATGAAGGGAATGTTGTAGCCTCTGGTAACTATGCTTTTTACCCAGGAATCTGATGTAAGATTTAGCCAGGCCTCTGGGTATAAAGCCAAGCGACCCCTGACTGCCTCCAGAGTAGGACAGCCGGGCCTGCACTCAGGAGTGCTGGAAGGGCTTTCCAGAGAAGGTCTCTCTGTCGCCCTGATTTTGCGGACCCCCTCTGCTGGCTGGGTGGCGTCTTCCATTTCTTCCCCCTCCTCTGCCTCTGGAGGGGGCGTCACTTTGGGTGTGCTGAAAAGATCCCTGAGTCTTTTGGAACCACATTTTTCCTCCTCGTTGCCTTTTAGGGTAGGGCCTAGATGGAATGGAAAAACGGACCCCTACAGCAGACAGGGTCTTCCCTTCTTGTTCACACCTCATGAGAGTCTCCTTTACTTTGGGCCCAAACAAGGAAGCACCATCAAAGGGGGCGTTGGCAAAGGAAGACTTAAAGGCTTCCGCAAAGGAGCATAAGCGCAACCAGGATTGTCTTCTCAGGGCGATCGCTGAAGCTACCGCTCTACTCGACCCTTCGGCTGCGTATGAAATCAGCCTCATGGACAAGTTGACTATGGAATTTAGGGTGTTAAGTTGCGCTGTCACTTTCTCGGCGACAGCAGCATCTGTGTGTCCCTGGAGAGTATCTCCCAGTTCCTTAATGAGATCTCTCTGTAAACGCATGAAATGCGTAAGGTAGTTGAGCAATCGGATGGAAAAAGTCGCAGAACTAAATATGCGCTTCCCATATCTGTCCATTGTCCTAGAATCCTTATTAGGAGGATGGACAGAGGAAGATGGTTCAGACATCTCTTTCTTAGTGGCTGCCGCCACCACCATAGTATCTACGGGAACTCCTTTTGTAAGATAGGATTTATCTTGCGGGACCGTCATGTATTTATTTGGTTTACGAGGGACTGGTTCCACTGTATCAGGTGTTTCCCAAGCCCTCCGAGCTATTATCTCCATGAGATCGTCAAAGGGTGGAGTCACCCAGGAGGTAGAAGGTTGAGTCCCAAATGCCTTCAGTAAGACCGATTCATCCACAGAAGGGGTAAGGGTTTGCCAGTCCCCCCTTTGTTTCAGGATTTCCAAAATGTCTGCAAACGAGACATCCTCAGAGGTGGACCATGGGGACCCTTCTGTTTCATCTAAATCGGTATCAGAGGTGAGAGATTCCTGAGGGGAATCTATGTGCCTCCTCTTGCACAGTCGTTTCCTCAGAACATCCTCAGCGGGAGCTTCTGGGGATGCATCTGAGGAACCAGAGTCGCCCTGTGGGGACTTCTGAGGCATTGGGTCTTGACGCTTGGTAGGCACAGAAAGGCACAGAAGCAGAACGCGGACCTTTTGGGGAAGGAGACGAAGATACCGATGAAGTATGTGTCTGATCAGACAAGACCTTCCTCATGATGTCAAAGGCACCGGTGCCCCGACCCGAAGATCCAACCCAATCCAAAGAAGGAGGTTGTTTCTCCGGAATCGGAACCACGGGCTCCGACATCGAGGACGGATCCGAACTGATCTGAGCCGAGGCACCGAGGGGAAGAGTCGGAACCGATATCTCGGTTCGACTATCCCCCCCGGAACCGAGGAAAGATCTTCGGCTCTGAGACTCTCCGGCTGGTTCCGAAGGAGTCGAGGTCAATGGAGCCGATAGCACTACTGGAGGCTTCGGCACCGAGGGCTCTACAGTCATTGGTTCTTCGACTCCTAACACCGATGACTCGAAGGGTCTCGGAGGAGGAAGTGTTGAGGGAACTGGAATAGCTTTGAGTTTCAAAACCAGCTGGGACGAAACCTTGATTAATTTGGACAAAGCTGAGTTCTCCATAAGCTTCTGTACCACTCGGTCCACATCAGAGTCGGAAAGTGGCCTCGAAGAACGGGTTGAAGGGATCGAAGCCATCACCGAGTGAAGGATAGCAGACGGTGGTACCTCTGATACTGGCTCCAAGACCTGAGCCTCGTGCAGAGATAAAGTCTTGACACCCGGCACCGAAGTCATAGGAGCCGGTGTCCGAATCTGAAAAGAGGTGCTCGGAGCCGATGACTTGGGCTCTGACACTCTTGAAGACTTCGACCCCTTCGAAGACTTAGAAACCTGTTCAGCCTTGTCCAGGGCCTCCTGAAACTTGGGTTTAAGCAACCCTCTGTCAACCAACTTCCTGCGTCTTTCCACCATGACCCTCCCACTAAAGGAATGACAAATGGAACAGTCTTCCTGCAAGTGGAGAGGGCCAAGACAGTAGACGCAGGATGAGTGGTTGTCAGTAATGGACATCTTCTGTCCGCACTGACACCTTTTAAAACCAGATTTGGTCTTTTCTGACATTTTAAAAGAAAGGGAAAAATCCATGAAAAAGCACACTTAAGAAAAAATCCCTATAATACAAATTAAATGTAATATATATATATATATATATATATAAAATGTAAAACACACACAGAACACTATGATATATATATATATATATATATATATATATATATATATATATATATATATATATATAAATAGAAAAAGGCAAAAAACTATTTTTTTTTTTTTTTTTTAAGTACTGTACATTCTAACAGAAAATGACCTAAGGCCTTTACTAAGAATTTTAAAGTAACAAACTAACTAAACTAGTCTTAAACAACAACTATATAATAAAACTTATCAAACACTATAAAGAATGAGTATAAATCTGTAAAATTAGAAGTATATAACAAGAAATATAGAAAAAATTCTACTGGCCCGAGCCTCTCGATGTGATCTGCTGCTAGCGGCAAACTAGATCTGAGGGTTAGCACCTGAGGATCATGGGATATTACTGTGCCTCGAGCTTTCTCGAAGATGTGGAGCTGGTGATGCGGCCGACTCGGAGCCGAGGATCGGCTCCGAACCTGTGTGTAAGAACAAACGGCGAGATTGAACAATTTCACATCTGTTGGTTTTTGTAATCTCTATATCCAGATAATGAATACTGCCTTCACTAACACTATGTGTAAACTCAAGGAACGAAGTAATGGTATTCAAGACTTTCACAAATTGGATAAAATCCTGATGGGAACCATCCCATATTATCAACAAATCATCAGAAAACCTGAAATAGCCCCTGCATCTCTTAAATTCAGGGCATTTGAAAACAAAGTCCAGTTCCCAACTTAGCAGAACAATGTTGGCAAAGAGGGGGGCACAGGATGCATCCATGGCCAAACCTGATATTTGTTTGTAAAACTCACCATCAGATAATAGGAAGTTGCAAGAAAAATAGTACCACTAGAATCAACTCCCCTTAACTTGTCAATGAGATCCCAAGAATCCTTGACAATGTGTGGGAAGGGAGACAAAATCTTCTTAAGTTGGTGATCAATAAATTTGGCCAGGGGCTCAGTTATACAGCCCTGAGCTGACACAATAGGATGTGGAGGTGGATCGTCCAAAGAAGAATGAATCTTCGGAATGCCAAAGATCTTGGGAATGACAGGATGCTCAACCATCCAATAATCATAAACACGTGTGACATCAAAAGTTTGTTCATGGTCATCCGACAGGATGTGGGCTTGGACTGGTTTGAGTAAAAAAAAACAAGTAATACTCCACACCATCAATAAAATTTAATAGAACGACAAAGCTTTCAGATACAAACTATCCTTCTGTGTCTTACATAAAACAGCCATTAAAGCAGCATTTTTATATCTCATTCAATCATATCACATGACACAGCCACCTATCAAAAGACAACAATTAAATCAGCAAATTAATTTTTAAAAGCACAGCAGCAAAAATGTGTACATAGTCATTTTTTCTTCATTTTCTGTTGTTTAAATTTCAATACTGGTTTAAAAGTAACTTGTTTATTGAGACCGGGACATTTATCTGCTACTAAGTGAATAATCCACTCATATTCTTTCATATCTACACTATTTATAAGATCTCCACGTCTAATATTTTGTGAAATACATGTATAGCTCTAACGTTAAACTGATATGAATCATCAGTTTTACTAACATGTTTAGCCAAGGAATTAGTTAATATTCCTCTCCTAATCTCAGACCTGTGTTCTATGATCATATTTTTTAATTTTCTAGTCGATTGTCCAACATAAAAACGCATGCATTTGTTACAGGTAGCAAGATATAAAATAGATAATGTATTACATGTTGCACTGCAACAGAAAACAAACCTTTTGCCATTGACAGGCTGTACAAACTCAGTAGACTGGTTTATACTTGAACAGCAAGAACAATTGTAACAGGGGAAAGTACCCTTTTTGTTAAAGGTTATTGCTGTATTGCTATTTAGTGAAAAATCCTTATAACATAATATTTTTTTTTAATTACTATAGTTATGATAGGTAAACCTAGGTTTATTTGGAAGCCAGCTTTCATGACCCGGTATAGCTTTCAAAATATCCCAATTCTTACTAATGACATCTTCTATTGTTCTACTAGCTCTACTATAGGTCATGAGATACCTCAAAGGCTGGAACAAAATCACTCCCAGCTCCTCAGGAACAGTGGCAACCTGAGTAGAGAAATAAGGTCTAGCTTTTGAATCCCTTACCCTTAGGGCATATCTTTTAGCTGTTTCTATTTCTTCCATACTATAACCCCTTTCAATAAAGTTATTAGTCATTTCTTGCATCTGAGCATGACAAACTTCTGATTGAGTATTCAGCCTACTGGCTCATATATATTGACTCTTAAGGACACTTTTAAATGTCCTTTTTGCATGCATGCTCCTCTTGTGCAGGTATTTATTTACCTGTACATCTTTTTTATATATACTTGTCTCAAAGCCAGACCCTGTCATTTGTAACCTGACATCCAAAAAATTCACAAAATCTTCAGCAAAATCCATCTCAAATTTAAGAACCTCAAGGGTATTATTTAAATATTCATAAAATCCATGTAATTCTGCAACAGTGCCATGCCAAGTCAAAAAAATATCATCCACAAAACGTTTACAGAATGATATTTTTGATGCATATCTATTAGAATTTTCATACAGATACATACTTTCCCATTTACCCAGCATTAAATTAGCATACGTATTGGCTACAGCAGTGCCCATGGCCGTTCCTGAAATCTGGTGATAAATCTGTTTATTAAAAGTGAAAATATTATTTTCCAAAACTAGATCTAGTAACTCACATATAGTTTCAATATTTCTGGCAGAAAGACATCCATATTATTGTAAACTCTCCCTAATACAAGCAATTCCATAACTATTTGGAATTACAGTAAACAGAGATTTTATATCCAATGTCACCAGAATCAAATGGTCATGGGCACAATTGCTATAACACATATGCAGCTGTGTTAAAAAATCTCCTGTGTCTTTAATGTACTAGGTATATGTTTCAAATAGCCATTTAAGAGATCTTGTAGATATACTGATATGGACTCAGTCATCCACCCCTCCCCGATACTATTGGTCTCATTGGGAGTCTCTTCAAAGATTTATGGATTTTGGGTAGTCCATAAAGCACATGGATTATTGGGCATGATAAACTGAGAAAGTGAAAGATAGCAATATCTATATCTCCCATTACCTGTAGATCATAAATACAAATGTTTATCTTACTAATTATAGCATCTACTTCCTTGCCACTAATAGGCTTAAAGGTGAGTCTATCTGACAATAATTCAGTCATAGACTGTAGATATTGTTCTAAATCCATTATTACAATGGCACCTCCTTAATAATTATCCGAGTATTATTCTGTAGTGATTTTCCATTTGTCCACTGCTCTTTCCTGAAATATGCATTTTCTGCTTTGAGACTAAATCTTTGACTTTGGTCTAGTAATTGTGTCCTTTTCATTGACCTCTGTCTTTCTTCTTTACACTTATGATCTTGCAATGCCCTCTCATAACCTAATGGTCCTACATTATGACTAATCTCTTCTTCCTTTCCTCCGGAGGAAAAAAGTTAACAGCTTTTTCCATTTCCATCTAGTGATTCTTTTCAGTAATCACTATCACACTAAGGTCCTTCTCTTGCTTACTGCTGTTCATCATGATAAATCCCACTCTGGGACTGCTGAATCAAAAAGATGTACCTTGTACTTTACTGTACTTCTCCTGCATGTAATGTATTTATCATTTTACAGCCAATCTGCTAGTCTTACTATATCTCTCTGCAAATCCCTCATCACTCATTGTCCTTTATCTTGGTATTATCTATAAAAAGCTAATCGTGTTCTCAAGGGTCCCTAGTGATGTCCTATACAAAGTTACTAAAGAAAATGGTGTAAGGAATGATCACATCAGTAATTTATTTTTTACTTTTATCTCACTCAGCAGTCTCCTTCCTTTGTCTCTTGTCACTTAACCATTTTTATCTCATTTTACTAACTTTCTTCCCATGCCTAACATCTTCAAGCAGTTTCCTGTGTGAGATCATATCAAAGTAGTCAGTGAAACCTAAGTATACCGTATTCACAGGGTTCCCATTGCCAAATTCCAACCCATTCAAGGAACTGAATCAGTTTGGCCACAAACCCATGCTTCCTCACTAAGTAGTTTCCTACAAGGAGTTCAACCAATATTTTACTTAGTATCATTTAAATTGTTTTTTCCAGCTGCAGAGATGCAGCTAATGGGTACACAGCTCATCAATTCTGTTCTCATGGCTCCTTTACTGAGTGGTAGTACTGTGATTTACTTCTTGTCTTGTGAAACTAAGCAGCTATGGATTAGCCATTAAGAATTTCATCTGAGGCTTTGCCTGCAATTTTGCTATGTTTTTAGGCTCCTTATTATTTGGACCATAGGATTTATCCTCCCTGGATTCCCTGAGCTTCTTTCGTACAGCCTCCCTGGAAATTATACCATCAATTAGCTGTCCACCTGCTGACCTCTTGTGTCCTCATTTGGCACAACCTATTCTTTTCATTTATGAATACTAAGGCAGACATTCACTGAACTGCTATTTCAGTGCTTATTACTGCTCCATTCCTTTCTTATTCTATAGATTTCTCTTCTCACATTTGTTCTCTCTTAATTGTGTACATTCCTAACTTCCAGTCCCTTCCTATCGTCCCTGCTCTCATTCTCCATGTTTTCATCCAAGATTTATGTCTTTCTTTCATTCCTTTTCTTTTCATACCTTATTAGTACTTGCATTCTTAACCAAGTCTTCTTTTGGCTTTCTGTCAGACTTTTATCAGTATTACTCCCTCCTGTTTTAGTTTAAATACATAACTGTTTTAATGTAGCATTTGTATGTGGATCTGAGTACAGCTATCCCACTAAGCACCTTTCTGTAGCACAGAGGATATTGCTTTATGTCATATATTTCTTCCAGTCACTCACTAGTCCTAACCCTTCCTTTCCTTTTGATTCCATGAACTAAGAGTTAAAATCACTCATTCTATCCTTTCTATCAATGCTTGTATTGGGTACTTGCAGTACCTCTGGAAAGGCAACCAAATATTTTCAGCAATCTTAATTTCTTTTTTTTTTCCTTACAAGTACATCTGCTTGACAAGTTTTCAATTAAGGTCTCAGAGGCAACCTAATTTAATTGCTATAGTTGCTTTAAATACACTAAAAGGAAACTCACTCACCAGCACACTTACATTGGTCCTAGTGTATATGTTCTTTATCAATTTAATAAACCACTCTTGCTCTTTCAGGAGCTCTACATTTGGCTTTAAATGTTATTATTGATCATAATTTATTATTACTATGTGATCAGAAACATCTGTTTTTTACGTATGTGCAAGTGGGTATGTATGAAAATGTGTTTGTGTGTGTGCACGCGTGCGTGCTTGCGTGTGGGTGGGTATGCTGATTTTTCATTCCTATCTGTGGTCTGTAAAATGTGTGATTTTTTTTTTGGCAAGTATTTGTGGATCCCAGTATTAAATAATGACAAACATGAGTTTCAGACTTCATCCTTCAGAAAATGCTTGCAAGTGAAAGTTTATTATTCTATCATCTTTCTAAGTATATAAAAATTATTTTAAATCTGCTCTTGAATTTGGGTCTTTGTCTCTAAATCTTGAGCTAAAAGGTTGATAGGTCATGGTGATGCATGTATGCTTCTTACAGCTTCATGCCAGCCTTAGGCATAGGCAAATTAGGCAACCACCTAGGGCAACATACAGCCTCATAAAGGGTGCAATTTTTATTTATTGATTTATTTACATTTTATTATTTTTCATGCCAATCTGTAACACCACACCAGGACTTGAGAGACAAAGTTTGCACTCTTCTTGGTGCCCAGTCTCTAAGTCTGTCTTGACAGTACTGTAATGTTTGGATTGCACCCCACACCAATCGGTAGCAGTAGCACTGAGAAGAATTTAAATCTCGCATAGAAGCTGCACTTATGGACTTAATGGTGTCTCTCAGAACATGTATCCATAACATATTATCTTGTTTTCTTTTTCTAATAGTACTTGACCTACAGTAAGACGTTAAGTTACAGCAGTGCCAGCTGTTGTAATTTGAGAATAATAACATGCATATAGGCAATATGGCCTGCATTTTATGATGAAAATAATGTATGTTGTGATTTACTTACTATGTATATCATATATAAAAACAACTTTTATGCCCGATTCAGTAATAGTATTTGTCGAGGATTTATAATGAAAAAAAGGTTTACTATGGAGTAGCTTACATGTAATCATTTCCATTAACTTCTGTTTCTTTCCAATTTTTCTCAGTTTTATAGTTGGAGTGAATATTCACTGCTGTGATAGAGAGGGAACAGGCAAAGACTGCTGGAATAATTTCTGCAGTTTGCAAACTGCATGATTTCTGCAGTGAGACCCTTTGCATGCACTTAGTTGGGCAACCTGATGTGACTGTTGCTTTCCTATTTTGTTTTTGTAGTAATCCACTGCAGCATCATTTTTGACTACAGAAGAACAAGCTTTGGGGAAGACGTGGGCTGCATATATGTAGACAGTGTGTCCTGTGGCAAGTCCGAATATCCTTTTGTTTTCACATTGCTTGCTTATATCTCAACTTGTTCACTAGAATCAGTGACAGAGAGACACACTGTATGAGGTACAAAGACAGAAAAGCAGGACACCTTTTTCATAGGTATCATTCCTTAAGAACGCTAGTAGAGTAAATGAGTGCATATTAACATGCATCTTCTGAAGAATATAAAGCTTCCAAATGTGCTTCATGCTGTATTTTATTTAATTAATGTCTCAGTACTTTGTTATAGAATAAAACATTTTATTAGGGAGTAACAAAATTTTGTGGCAAAATCTGGGATGCTAGTTTTGCTGGATGTGACTTCTGTTTGTATTGGTTGTCTGTCAATGTGTTTAGAAAGCCACATAGTAAAGTAAGTACATTCTGGAGAATGTGTTTTATAATGTCTTCACAGCTAAAGAAACACCTCCATGGCCCAATATTACTTAATGTCCTCTACTGGTGAACTGTGGAGAATTTGCATGTTGTATATACTCACATTGCATTGTTTTATCCAGTTTGCACCAGTTTCCTCCCATCCCCGCCTAGAGTATAGGATGATTGGCAACATACTAAATTGCCCTCAATGAGGTACATTTTCCCTTGTCCTTGTGGCATAAGTCTTGGCTGAAGAGTCCAAAAAAGACCAAATTCACAATGATGGTTACTTTTAGCATGCAGGAGTAACTTGTTTTGTGCATTTTACTAATATTCTGGAATGCTGGATATTTGACCTGACTTTGGTACTCAGGCTCAAGTGTCTGTACTGCAAAGACTTTCTACATATCAGTCCAAATGAACTAACTTAACTGTGCCTGAAGTATTTCTTAATAATACAAAATCCTGTAATGTTTTACATGCCTCTTTAGCCTTGGTTTCTAAGCCTTGTAAAATCTGTTTGTTTTCAAAATACTGCACATTCTGTTCTTCTCGGTATTTTTGACTGAAGGTTATTTTATTTACTGAAATGGTATGCAAACTGCGAAAACCTGCTTTAATATGACTGTGTTTCTAGACTCATGCAAAAAAATACTGTATTTTTGTACATTTAAATAATATCTAATCTAACACCCAACTGCTTCCTTCTGCAAGGAATCCCTGACACTGAAAATTCCATTCCTGAACCTGACCGTAACAACTCCTCCTTGACCCAAAAATTCCATCTTTAACCCTCAAAAATTAATTGTCTGCCTACAATGCACATGCCTCGTACTTTACCTCAGAAACAGAACTGCTCTCTTTCTTAGTGTAACCTGTGGTTATGCTACTTCTGCAAAGCCTCTTGCTGCATACTGTAACCATGGCCTCAGTTCACTTACCCATTTAAGAAATAGATACATTAAAACTAGTTCTCATAGCAAATACAAGCTAAGGGTATGGGGGACATGAGTATGTTATCTGTTACTGTCTTTGTATAGATGCTGGTGAACATGCATAAATCTACATATGTTTATGCATGTACACATGTAGGCAAATACTTTGGATAGCTTTAGGAGTTCCATGTCAAGCATGAAATTATATAAAATCCCATTTAAGGGGAGCTTCAGTTTTAAACACTTCCTTGTTTATCAGTGGAAATTGTGATCCAGTCAGTGATATGTATGTATGAACACTGACCAAAATAAGTCTGCTTAGGCAGAGCTGTGGTAAGGAAGTTTGGTGTCTTAGCTGATGTGGCCAATTTATGCCCACTGGTTATGTCCCAACCAATACCAGCTCCATGCCAATACTGCTTCAGCCCAGTGCCGGCCCAGCCTACCATCTTAGTATTATGTTAAAATTTTGCAAGTACATTTTTTTCTTAGTGTTTAACTCTGTGGCTGTCAACATTCAAACATTCCCCTATTGCTCTTAAGCTTGTTTGTTCTTCTCCTGTTGGATATTTCCAGCACGGAGGTGATAGCCAACCAGTGCAGCCATAATTTAAATAGTGATGGGGCAGTTTGTGTATCTACCTGCATCTCAGCACTGAAAATTCCACCTTCACTTGCAGTTTAACTACATCACAATATTTCTTTTCCTCCTACAGTATGATAAACTGTTTACTGATTTTCATGCATTAAAATAATTGAAAGAAATAACTTGGAGTGGCTTTCATGGGGATTGACCAACCTGTGGGTGTGGCTCAAACAGGGGTGTTTCAGGAGTATGCTGTGGGTGGGGCTTAGGGTGCACCGAAGCACTATTTCGCCTAGGGTGCCATTTCAGCTAAAGCCTGGCCGGCCCTGCACAGCATTGAGCTAAATTACATTTTTTTTATCATTGCTTATGTATTTGTTCATTCATTCGATTGCAAGCAAACATCTGAATTATACACAGTCATACAAGGGGGTGTAATTGATGGTCACATATGTGTGTGTGTGTGTGTGTGTGTGTGTGTGTGTGTGTGTGTATAAATACTTGGTTCCTGTATCCCAGGCTAGTTGTGGTGTAAAGGAAAGAACTGATGGTAGGACAAAGTAGCACCATGATATGAGCCATGACCTTTTTATACAAAATCCTTGATTTCTTGTTTGTTGACTGACAGTATGTTTATTATTTGGATGTGGATAAAATGGACAGCATGAAGTGTGAGTTTATTGTCAGTATTTTAATTCTGAATATATATTTTTTTAATTGATCTTGTTTTTTCAGGCATGTATGTATGAAATCTGTTGTGGTCTGACACTTAGTGCAGATAAGAAAGTTTATAAGATATTAATGAGCTGCTTCCTGCAGTGAAGGTTTGATTCTGTCAGTCTTCATTGCTTTATGTGAATTTGACCAAGTCACTTCACTAGACAGTGTTCCTGGTCTGTCCCTGAAATGGGACAGTTGCCTCCAGTGGGCTGTCCCAAACTGTTAGCAGATGTGTTACACATCGTCTTTAAACACCTGTATTATTCAGATAGCTACTAATAAGTGCTTCAGTATATGCTATCTGACTATGAATCCCGGCACGTGTCTTATACTTCAGCAGCTTGCCAAATGTAAATGTGAATTTCAAGGAAAGATAATTTGTCTGTTTTCAATGTGAGAGGTTTTTGTTTTGTTTTGTTTTGTTTAGCAAATGGCTATCAATGCTTTTGCTGAAAAATATGAAATAAAAGTCTTAAATCAAATCCACATTTCTGTAATCATTGTAAAGGTACAGAAGAAAATAGTATGCCCACTGAGAGGGTTGAGCAGTGTTTTAATGTAATTGAGGAGAGACAGCCAAATCAAAAAATACTGGTATGGCTTGGGGGCACATCTCCATTACCATGCCTAGGGCCCCATTTGACCATGGTCCAGCACTGATAGCAGTGTCTTAAAGATGCATGCATTTAGCCTGGGGAAAGGACTCTTGTTGCACAAAGATAAAGGTATTTAGAATGTGTGAGTGAATGAAAGCCAGCCAACCACTAAAAGAGCACAGACTGCCTGCTGACAGGTCTCTTCTGTGGTAGATTGTATCCATTTGGTTGAAGCACAGACTTGGCTACTAGCAGTATTGAGTAATTAGCCATAAAGATCAGAATGTGGTATGCTTCCACCACATATATTAGTAGAGTGCAGTGTGCTAGGTGTTTCTATACAAATGGCTCCACTTTTAAAACATCACCCATTATGATTATTTAGATTTAGTATCTGGATAGTTTAATAGAGACAGAAAGTCCAGTCTAAATTAGTAATACAAGAAATCCACATTCCACTCAGATGACTATATTCACTACAGCCTATTTGCAAAAAAAAAAAAAAAAAAAAAAAAAAAAATGTTGACTTTCAGTACAAAAATCCAGACATGGTGCAAACTAATTAGCAAAACTTCAAAGCGAAATACAGTGATGCTGTTAAAACTCCTACATTTCACACAGAAAGAGAAAATCAGAATTTGGGAAACAGTACTGATATGACAGTGAAAGTCAAGTATTCTTTCCACTGTGTTTCAGAAAGCATCTCAAGGCAAATGGGCAGTCTTTTTTCGTTTACTCCATTTTATTTTATTATGTATTTATTTTATGATTGCAGGTTAGCAATGACTTCATGTCAACTGTTTGCAAAACTACAGCTTTGTCTACAAAGCAGATACCATACTCTCCATAATAAAGACTGGCATGTTTACAGAAGGCCAATGACACAGCATTCATGTTTGACTAAGTGTTTAATCTTTCCTTTACCTCAAGTTACTGAGCACACAGACACTTAACACTGTTGTATAAGGTCACTGTTTATGCAACAAATTAGCTTCAGGTCCACCTGACTAAACACAATGTAATCAATCATCAGGCAAGAGCTAAATGTCCCATGTAATGTGCCTGAATTCACTATACTAGGTGATGTCCTCTCTTACCTTCAGCTAATGATATGCTCTGTCTTCTGTTCGCTGCATCGCACTACTGCTGCTGTTCTCTTATTTTTACTTGAATCCCTTTAATCAGTAGTGTAGCTCGGGGGGGTGGCACATTTGGGACTGTCTGTCTACTTGAATAGTTTGTGACATCCTGTTATTCTTCCTGTCCACCCTAACAATTTTAAACTGCAGATCATTTTGTCTGTTCCAAGTTTGATGTAAGGCTGGTGTATGTGTGTGTGTGTAAAATGCCCCTTTTTGATTTCTCCAAGTCTTTTGGGTTTCTAATACCATGATGGGAATGGACCCCATTCCTAAGTCAGAGTACGATTAAAGTTCATGAAATTAGTATTATTTCACTCTTTGATGTTAGCCAAAAGTGCTCTTCGCAGTACCCGCAATGTGCCCAGCAATGACTCCTTCTGCAATTCATATGGTGTTACATGAATTGGTAACACATCTAAATATGATTGTAAATTATTTTTTATAAGACCAGTTGCTCCTACTACTATTGGAACTGTCTGGGTATCTTTCTTCCACATGGCTCTCATTTCTCCCTGCAGATCAAGGTATTTTATGACTTTGTGTCTCTCTGGATGCAAGACACTATAGTCACTAGGTGTGGCAATTTCAATGATCAATGCTAATTTTGTCTTTTTTTCTTGGATCACTATGTCCTGTTTTCTAGCATCTATCTTTTGGACTGCTGGTATTGGGTGATCCCATGTGATGTAAACTTCATCATTTTCTATGATTCTCTGTAGCTCATGTTTCCAATGTTTTTCAGCCACTTTGATACCATAATGTTTGCACAATCTCCAGTGTAACAATCTCGCCACATTATTATGCCTTTCAGTATACAGTCCCTTTGCCATTAGAGCATCGCAACCAGCAATAAGGTGTATAACTGTTTCCAACTCGATTCCCCAAAACCTATATATGTCTGTTTCTCCCACATGTTCAATGGACTTAGTAAACCAGCGTGTACGCAGCCCACTATCTTGGGCTGCCAATATTAACCTTTCATTTCTTGATGTAAATTCACCTGTCCTTAACCATTCCTGCTTTTGTTCTTGATCAACATGAGGCTCTTCCAGAAGTTTTTTATACTTGCAGCTATATTTATGTTTTTTCCACATTTTTTGCCTAGTCATCTGATCCTTCACCTTTTATTCTTTCTTTTCTTTTTTAGCACATTCAGTTGCTGCCTGTTTTTTATCCACTTCTGGTTTGATTGCCATTCCTGCTTGACGTTGATATGCTTCTGCTAAATTAAGCAGAGATGTCATCTTAGATTTATTCTCCTCATGTTTCAAAACGTTCACCACATTTGGATCTTGTGAAGTCAATAGATATGTGTGGAGTCCCATGATTGCAAATCTATACACGTAATCACTTTCAAGGAGGCCCATCCCTCCTTCAGAATGGGGGATATATAATCTTGGTATACACTGATTTTTATAAATCATTTGGTGAGCATGAAGCATCCTTCTTGTTTTGATATCCAATCTATCCAACACTTTTTGGGGCCAGTCAATCACTCCAAAACTATAAGTTAGGACAGTAAGAGAAAATTGATTTATAGCTTGGATCTTGTTCCTAGGTGTCAATGCTGTTTTCAGGATTAATTTAAGTCTTCTAAGGTACTCCTTACTAAGCCTTATTCGCATTTGTTCATGTTTTATTGCTGATCCTTCATCAATTCCCAAGTATTTATACACCCCCACTTGCTCAAGTTCTTTTATATCACATTCTTGTCCCAAACTGATGTGTTCCTGGTGCTGCAATTTTCCTTTTTTAAAGGTTGCTTTGCACATTTATCAAGACCAAATGACATTCCAATATCATCTGAAAAAGTTTTGACAACCTGCAGCTGTGCTTTCAGTTCCTCATCTGATGAACTATACAATTTTAAATCATCAACAAAGAGAAGATGAGAAGTCATTAGATTTTGTTGTTTTCTAGAAGCCAAATTGTAGCCATGGCCTAGGCTGTTAAGTAAGCAGCTTAATGGGTTAATGGCAAGGCAGAATAACAAGGGTGACAGAGAGTCACCCTGGAATATCCCCTTTTGAATTTTTATCCCTGGGATAATAATCTGTCCTTTATCATGGCTTAATTGCAAAGTGGTCTGCCACTGTTTCATGGTTACTGTAATGTAATCAATCCATGTAGGGTATATCTTATACATTTTTAAGCACTCTTTTATCCATGAATGTGGGATACTATCAAATGTTTTTTTGTAGTCAATCCATGCTATACTTAGGTTCTTCCCCTTCTTACAATTCTCCACTATAACTTTGTTTAACAACAAATGGTCATTTGTTCCAAATGACTTTCTTTTATTGCCCTTTTGTTCTACTGCCATAATTGAGTTTTCTTCGAAATGACTATAAACTTTGTCAGTGTCAATTCCCGTATATAGTTTGTATGTTGTCGGAAGACAAGTTATTGGTCTATAATTTTTAGGATAGCTTGCAGGTTCACTCTTAAGTAAGAGCATCATTTTTGCTATTGTTAACCAGTGTGGTGTGTGTTTGGGATGCATATATAAATAGTTCTTACTCATGGCTAAATCATCGTGCAAAGAAGTTAATACTTTAAGTCAAAAGTTAGGTACTGCATCTGGGCCTGGGGTTTTCCAGTTAGAGGCTTTTCTCAACTTTATTTCAATCTCTCTAGTTGTTATTTCATCCCATTTCATATCATGTACCTTTAAACTTCGTATTCTCTCTTTTTCTTCTTCTATCCATTTAGCATCTTTGTTATGCTCCACAGGATCTTCATAGATACTTCTCC
The DNA here is from genome assembly GCF_019279795.1 of Protopterus annectens. Lineage (NCBI taxonomy): Eukaryota > Metazoa > Chordata > Ceratodontiformes > Protopteridae > Protopterus > Protopterus annectens. The sequence goes on along the minus strand of NC_056733.1, from coordinate 1,995,287,912 downwards.
AAAATGTATCTACTTCCTCTTTTTTTGGCAGTCTATCTATTCCTTTTACTTTATTTCCCAGTTCTCTATAAAACTTTTTTGGGTCATCAATAATTTGTTTATTTTGTGTTTTTCCCTTATATTTATTTTCGTATCTTCTAAGTCTTTCTGCCTGTTTTAGTTTGTTATCTCCAATAGTGCATAATAGATACTGGTCTGTTCTAATACCACACATTGCTATTATCACATCTATCTTTCTTAATATTTTCGTTGATCTGTTCCCTCTTCTATAATCTTCTAACAATGATACTTCTTGTCTTAGCTGCTTTATAGTTTTCTCTATTCGATATTTCCATTATGGTATTCTCTGTTGCCCCCTCTTTTCCCTCGCTACCCTATGTTCCTGTGGTAGAACTTTATCAGTTATTAATTTAGCAGCACAGTAATATATTCTGTTTACTTCTGTTATATCGCATGGGTCACTATGGACAGTGGTAATTACTGTGTTCATTTGTTTTATCAAGCTTCTGACTTTTGGGGTTTTATTAACCTTCTGCAGTCTATTTATCTCATTGATCTTGATATATCTATCTTTGTCTATTAAATCAAGCAACGCTTCTCTTAACTCCTTTTCTTCCATACTGAGGGTACATCCCTTGTTTTCCATTTCCTGTGGGCATTCTATAGAAAGTTCTATAGCATCTTCCTGTGGCACATTCTCTTCAATTTCATTCTGTGTCTTCTGTTGTTCTGTCATATGGGAACTCACTGGCCTATCACTCCTCAACATTGACTGCATCAGAGTTTCCACAGGTTCCTGTTTCTTTCCTTGCTGTCTATCTTCAAATGAATATTTATACTGGTTTCTTATGGAAGGCTCCAAAATATCTTGATATGGCACCTGACCAGTTACTTCCTGTTCCACTGGTTTCTCCTTAATTTGTATATCCATTGCTCTATCCTGTTGTGGTGCTTTCTGCATTTGATTTTCAACACTGAATCCTTCTTTTTGCAGCTGTTCCATTACTTCTATTTCTATTTCTTTGACTTCTCCATTACTCATCTCTTTTTCTACTTTTCCTCTTAGTATTCTTATTTTTTGTATTGTAAAGTTTTCCATATCCAGATTCCTTTACCTATATTTTTCTTCAAATATCTTTGGTGCTGCTCTTTTTGTATTAATTAATTTTGCTTTCTCCTTTGCATAAATATTACACCATATTAATTCTCTTTTATTTCCCCTGTCCATATTTCTTCTTCACATGTCTCCTGGTCTTCTTGCTTTTCCTTATTCTGGGGACATACTCCAGCATACTGTGATGTAGTCTGTCTTAGACCTTCTACATTAAATCCTTCACTTTGCAGGCACTCCATAACTTCAGCTTCTATTTCTTTAACCTTTACTTTACTGATCATCTTTTCTACATTATGTTTTTGTGTTATTAATCATTTTATTGTGAAATTTTCCATATCTGGATGCATTTGCCTGCATTTCCCTTCAAATACTTTTGAGACTGCCTTCTCTATATTAGTTAACTTAGCTTTCTCCTTTGCATAAATATTGCACCATATCAAATATCTCTTCTTTTCCCATGTCCATATCTCTTTTTTAGCTTTTTCAAATATCTCTAAGTTTTGTTATTTATATTTTGCCACTTCCTCAAAGGCTTTTTTTCCAAAGAGATCAAAGTTTCTTGATCTATATATTGTCTTTAAAAAATCTGTTTTATTAATGAAAACAATTTTTTTATCTGAAGCTTCTGACAGTTTTTCCTGCAAAAGTATTTTTCTTTTCTCTAATTTCTCTCTTAATCATTTTGTATAGCTTGTATCCAGAAATTCTGGGCTTCTTGCATAATAATAATACATAATTTCTTTCTTATCCTCAATAGTCCACTGTATCATCTTTATGGCTCTTTTTTGGCCAATCAATTTTTGTCCTTTTTGTGGACTGCTGCTTCCTTCTACAACAGGGGGGGCCATCCTCCTCCTGAGCCTGGCCTGGTCCCATTGTAAGAATATTTATGCATTTTGAGGATTCTACACTTCACTGTGTGTGTGTAAAATGCCCCTGTTAGGTATACCTGGTGGTTACTCAGGATCAAACCCTGCACCTTGGGTACAAGAAACAAGAGCCTGAATCCTCTACACATACCACCACCACTTGTGATTCCAACTCGTAATAGATTTTCACAGAATGCGTGGAATGCTTGGCTCATACTTTTGGTCTGTTCCTCTTAAAATTTGTGATTTTCTTGTAAATCAGTGAGAAATGAATTCACTAACTAATGATAGCCATTTAAGTTTCAGTTTTCCTGTCTTTCAGGAAACACATGGTAATACAAAACACTTTATTCTAGCAACTTTCTAAGATTATACAAGCAATGTTTAAAATGTGTCCCTGGTTTTGGGCCTTTGGTTCCCCAATAAATTATGGCTTTTTCCAGATTTCTTTTGCTGCAAAGTTGAGAGATTTAGTTGAGTGTCAAGCAGATTTTACAAGGAGCTGACAGCTTCAAGGGAAGAGACGTTTAGTGCTGCTTATGCAAAGTCTGTTTGCACTGTTAGTAGCACAACAGGTAGTGAACTTGCTTCTGATGCAGAAGGCTGTGCGCTCTATTACCACAGTATGTAGATCGATTGCTGATACTGTACTGTGTTGCACTTTAAAGGAAGTGGATGCTACAGTCCTGTGAATGTCCTCCTTTGGAGGAGATACCTAGTAACTATGAACCTGTTATCAGTTTACCATTCATTCCCTATTGCAGTATTACTAGCTTATCATTTTTTAATGTAACATAGGCAATTTATTCTTCAGGGGCAACAGGCCTATTTGTAGATGAAAAATGAAATATAAAATTGTTTGTTTGCAGTAACCTCTTCATCAGTTACAGATCTCTTTAATGTGGAATTATTTAGATGACTTTTACTTCTGCAGAGATTGTGCATATTTACTGATATTGGTGGATTATAATGACAGAAGTTTAAGTAGACTTTTATGATGGAAATGTTCTGAATTGGGCAGTTTTGTCATTATTGGTTCACACATTTTGTTTCATTGTTTACTGGAAAAATATTTAAAACAAAGTTAAAACATGCTCTAACAAGTGTGCTGTATTATACAAGGAATATAATTTAATACAATCAGGAAAGTGAATCAAACGACACATGTATGTTTGCATGGTTCTAAATATGTTTGCAATTGACCTATGATTAGAAAACAGAATAAAGTTAAACTTTATCTGCCACTGGCCAGATGCATTTTCTTTGAATGTGGGTTTCAATGCTGTTTCAATGAATGTGACTTTCAAGGGCAACCCGTTTTATCGCTAAGTCTGTTTTCATTGTGAGACTGTATTGCTTTGTTTAGCAGATGTCTGTCAGTGTTTGGGCTATAAAATTTAAAATAAAAGTTTTAAGTAAAATCTAAATATGCATTGTAGAAGTAAAGCTTAAAGCAGTATGCACATTATAATGTTTATGGTAAATGGGGAATAATTGCCAAGTAATGGGACACTGGAATGCCTGCGGGGGGGGGGGGGGGCTGTGTATGCGGGAGGCCCATTTGACCATTATTTTGTAAGTGAAGAGGGGTGGCAAACTCAAAGAAATCCCCAGGCAGCACAAACTCTAGCTACGCCACGGCTTTTAATCAGAAACTATTCAACTCATTTGTGCAGTCTGTGCAGTCTATCAAATGTATTTTCAGTAAACACATTAGACTAGTTCAAGGTATAACCATATCCCCCGATATTTAAATGTTATACTTTCAACCAGTTCCTCATTTGGCATCCAAGCTTTACAATTCTTCTAGTGATACCCTTTCCCATTCCCAAGTACACTATTGTTATATCTGCCACATCACTGTGTGGTTTGATTCTTCTAACAACAAACACTGTGCTACGCAAGGATGGCGTGCAGGGTCAAACCAACAACGTAAAACCACCAACGACCAGCAAAAACGATAGTAAACACAATATAATAAAGATTATTTTATTGTTGCTCCAAAACCATATTCCAATTCCAGACTGGTTTCAGCTATTCAGCCTTTATCAATGGGTACAAAAAATTAGTATGTAATGAGACAACCTGTATTTATAGTCATCTCTGATTATCTTGAAACAGTGGTATAGCCCAACCTAGTGGATGGAGTATCCAAATACATGTCTCGCCTTAAAGAACAAAGCATTCACTCAGTAACATATGATATCAAAAATGTTATAGATAGATAATATCATATTTTCAAGGATTGTGAAAAGAAAATTGTGTAAAAATTCCTTTGTCCATATAGGTCTCATGGAGAAAAGCCAGGGGCATACTATAAGTGTTTATGAATAAACATACATTTGCCATCATATATAACCCAAAACTGTAAATTTCACTACACCTTGTATATATTGTGTAATAATCACAATATATCAATTCATATGTGAATTAGAATAAATTGCACTGAACATATATCATATTAATGAATAATATGTCAAAAAATAGCCATCATTACCAGCTATTAATTATGGTTATAAAAATTTCAAATAAATTTTCATTGTAAATAATGCCTATATTATAATTACTATAGTATGTTGTCATATATTTCAAAACAACATGACAGACATAGAACTCCAAAACAGTGTATGTATATACATCCAACATATATAGATATGCAGAGAATCAGAAACATACCTTTAGTCATTATGCTGATACATGAGTATAGTTAACCTGACCACCATTATAATATTCACACTGGTTTGTGATCATTATGTATATGTGATCTCACCGTAATAATGGAACCCCCGGGCACTGTATAAAACTCAAAAATGATCATTCAGACCTGGTGGAAATAAACACCCATGGTTGGTAATCCAATATTGTTCCTTATGGTTTAAAATGGTGTGCCGACCTTGTTGGTTATTTCTGACCCCCTGAATTTTGTCAATAATCATGAACATGAAATGAGCATTGGGATGTTGTGTCGTGTGTCTGTATAAAGCATCTGTTTCTTTTTTGTTCTTAATGTCACTTCTGTGTTCTGTCATACGTATTTTAAGTGATCTTGATGTTTGACCAACGTAGAAGGCTTTACATTGGCAGGTGGCTAAATAGATGATCCATGTGCTACTGCAATTTCCAAACACCCTCGTTTGATATACACGATTAGTGTTGGCACTAGGAAATTCTTTAAATGTACTAACTTGTGGGCAGGAGCAACAATGACCACATGGTAATGTACCAATGAGTTTGTCTCCAATAATAGTGGTCTGTTGATATACTGCTCCTCCCCCTTCTCTGTGTTTATAATGTGAAAAAAGACCTCCCAGGTTCTTTCCTCGTCTAAATGACATCTGACACTGAGGGCCTAATAGTGTTCTTAAGGTATCATTAGCCAAAAGAATGTTCCAGTTTGAGTTCAATATATCTCTAACTACTTGTTGATTCCTACCATACGTGGTCACAAACCTCAAGATGGAATCTTGATTAATATGCCCTGATTTCTTATACTTTAACAAAGTCCTTCTATCTTTGGTATTGCTCCATGAACTAGCTTGATGTATATCCATGTCTCTATATCCCCTGTCTTGAAATCTATGGTATAGATCTTGCCTGGCATGTTCAAATTTCTTCTGAGATGAACAAATGCGTCTGATATGCATAAACTGAGATTTTGGGATGCTGCGGATGGTGTGGTTCGGATGCATACTAGATGCATGTAACAATGTATTGTATTGTGGGTATTTTCTAAATGTTTTAGTACTTAAGGTATCATCTTTGTTACGGTAAACAGTAACATCCAAAAAATCAATAGTACTAATGTTACATGTGACCGTAAATTGAATACCCCAAATATTACCATTCAGGTAATCAATAAATTCCTGTAGGTATGTTTCATCCGCCTTCCACACCACCCAGCAATCATCCAAGTACCGTCGCCAGATATCGATTTCAACCATGTATATGTTATGTGATGTATCATATACCATACATTCTTCAAAATAGGCCATAAACAAATCCACATAAATGGGTGCAAACGAAGCTCCCATTGCTGTTCCTTGTAACTGCCAAAAACATTCCCCATGAAAATAAAAAACATTTTTGTTTAATACATGTTCTGCCATACAGACAAGTAAGGTATTAAAACCTGGTGGATACAAGTTGGCTCTCTCAAGCCAATATTGCAGGGATTGTAATCCCGCCCAGTGTGGGATGCTCGTATATAAGGATTTAACATCCAACGTACACAATAGCCAGCCTGGTTCTAGCTGTGTATCCTCTATAATTTGTAAGAAGTGCGTCATGTCCTGTATTCGGGCCCTAACCGATGTCAGTAGGGGTTTGAGATACTGTGTTAAAAATGCTGATAAGGGTTCGGTCAAAGACCCAATCCCTGACACAATGGGTCTGCCTGAAGGTTTAGTAATAGACTTGTGAATTTTCGGAAGAAGATACAGGATTTGTTTTTGTCGGTCCTTTACAGTAAGATGTTTAACTGTATTTTTTGTTATAATACCCTCATCCTCTGCTAGTTTTAAAAAAGAGTCTATTTCTTTTTTGAAGACCCCGATCGGGTCAATGTACATTTGCATATAACACCTAGTATCTGCTAACTGTCTTTTCCCCTCATTGAGATATTCCCCAGTGTTCATTACCACAACAGCACCTCCCTTGTCTGCAGGCAGAATGGCAATATTACGGTTATGCCTTAGTTCTTCCAAGGCCACCTTTTCCATGGGTGAAATGTTCTGGCCCAGAATGTATGATTCTCTATGATGAAAATGTAAATCCCTAAGTACAGATTGTTGGAAAATAGAGACATGTTTGTTCATAGGCGGTTGAAAGTCTGATTTGTCACATGTACAACCTGGACTGACTATATGTTGAACCCTATGGATGAGATCATATACGCTGAAATATTCCAATGGAAAGTTTGTCACATGATGTTTGATGAATAATTGTATATTTGAATATACTACTGAGCAGGAATACTAAGCTTATAGTAGAAGGGGGAGGAGCAGTATATCAACAGACCACTATTATAGGAGACAAACTCATTGGTACATTTCCATGTGGTCATTGTTGCTCCTGCCCACAAGTTAGTACATTTAAACAATTTACTAGTGCCAACACTAATCATGTATATCAAATGAGGGTGTTTGGAAATTGCAGTAGCACATGGATCATCTATTTAGCCACCTGCCAATGTAAAGCCTTCTACGTTGGTCAAACATCAAGATCACTTAGAATACCTATGACAGAATGCAGAAGTGACATTAAGAACAAAAAAGAAACAAATGCTTTATAGAGACACACGACACAACATCCCAATGATCATTTCATGTTCATGATTATTGACAAAATTCAGGGGGTCAGAAATAACCAACAAGGTTGGCACACCATTTTAAACCATAAGGAACAATATTGGATTACCAACCATGGATGCTTATTTCCACCAGGTCTGAATGATCATTTGTGAGTTTTATACAGTGCCCGGGGATTCCATTATTACGGTGAGATCACATATACATAATGATCACAAACCAGTGTGAATATTATAATGGTGGTCAGGTTAACTATACTCATGTATCAGCATAATGACTAAAGGTATGTTTCTGATTCTCTGCATATCTATATATGTTGGATGTATATACATACACTGTTTTGGAGTTCTATGTCTGTCATGTTGTTTTGAAATATATGACAACGTACTATAATAATTATAATATAGGCATTATTTACAATTAAAATTTATTTGAAATTTTTATAACCATAATTAATAGCTGGTAATGATGGCTATTTTTTGACATATTATTCATTGATATGATATATGGTCAGTGCAATTTATTCTAATTCACATATTAATTGATATATTGTGATTATTACACAATATATACAAGGTGTAGTGAAATTTACAGTTTTGGGTAATATATGATGGCAAATGTATGTTTATTCATAAACACTTATAGTATGCCCCTGGCTTTTCTCCATGAGACCTATATAGACAAAGGAATTTTTACACAATTTTCTTTTCACAATCCTTCAAAATATGACATTATCTATCTATAACATTTTTGATATCATATGTTACTGGGTGAATGCTTTGTTCTTTAAGGCGAGACATGTATTTGGATACTCCATCCAGTAGGTTGGGCTATACCACTGTTTCAAGATAATCAGAGATGACTATAAATACAGGTTGTCTCATTACATACTAATTTTTTGTATCCATTGATAAAGGCTGAATAGCCGAAACTGGTCTGGAATTGGAATATGGTTTTGTAGCAACAATAAAATAATCTTTATTATATTGTGTTTACTATCGTTTTTGCTGGCCGTTGGTGGTTTTACGTTGTTTGATTCTTCTAAGCCAGATTTTCAGGTTCTGCAAATCTTGCTCCAACTATCTTACAACATTTGATGGCTGATGATGACCATTTCAGTAGCATAAAGGACATATTATTACCTAAGATTCTCAGGTATCACTTCATTTATGAACACTGAGAAGCAGTGTATAGGTCGGACTATTGCCTAATATTCTCAGGTATCAGCTCATGTAAGAACATTGAGAAGCAGTGTACAGGTCAGACTTTTGCCTAATATTCTCAGGTATCAGCTAATGTATGAACATTGAGAAGCAGTGTACAGGCTAGACTATTGCCTAATATTCTTAGGTATCAGCCATGTACAAACATTGAGAAGCAGTGTACAGGTCAGACTATTCCCTAATATTTTCAGGTATCAGCTCATTGAGGATAGAAAGTACAAGTGCTTTTGGGCCTTTATCCAATCTCATCCTTCTTTGACAAATGTCATCTAAGGATCACTCTGTACACTATATCACCAGTGAAGCCACCAGCTCTCTACAAATCCCTTCATTCACTAAAGTGCTATTTTTTGTATAAAAGGAGCTGAAGAACAGCAGACTCAAAGTCCTTGACCAAGTTAAAATGTCCCCTATGGGGGTGAACCTCATCATTTTGCTAAAAGACTAGGTTACATACATAAGGTTACTCTAATGGTACTACAGCTAGTTCTAAATGTAGTGCTGTGCTTCAGTTATAATCCATAAGCATGAATATGTACAAGATGTAATCCACAGACAACTTCGTCTAACAACACTTTCGGCATGGGGCGCAGTGACAGGTAGTTATTCTTGTCTGGTAGGTTTAGGTCAACAAGCTTGGGGAGAGCCATTATTTTTGTCCTACTACATGAAAGTAAATAGAAGTATAGGCACAGGTAGATGAAGAATGCTAGTAGTGATATAAGGAATTTTAGTCCATGCCTGTAGGACAGGCATTCTTGCAAATGACTAACAAAACTTCATACTACTGTAGCACAGTAGCAAATATTTTAAGAAGCTGGTGTTCTATTCAAGAAAGAAACAATAGACTACTAGATTTAGATCCTTGGTATTTTGTATTTACCAGTCAGTTGTACATCTTCCTTACATTACTTAGTATAAAAGGTGTTTTGCATGAACCCAAAATGTTGTTGCTGTTATTTTAGAAATCCACTTCTGGCATTAGAAACAAGTGATGTCAGAACATACCTGATCCCCAAGTCAGAAATCTATTAATACCATGGGTCTGCCTGTATGACAGGTGTTTGTGAGTCAAACTCAGTAGGATGAAGGATAATCATTTTCACAGTGTCACTCTTTTATTACTATTCAAGTATGTTATATAGTAATGCCACATACTTGAAAAGAGAACAAAATAGTGACTTAATCAAGCATGTATGCAGTAATGCCACATACTCCTACAAATATTTTTATATTTTTATGTAAATTTAAATATTATGGCAGCCTAAAACAAAGAACTTTGTCACTGTATTGGCTCTATATTCTTAGACCACAGCAGTCCCATTGGTACATTCTCCTTCAACAGTACTCCATTCATTGTTTGTTAGCAGTCCACTGTTTACCTTCCTTAGGTTTATTTCTACTTTGCCCCAGATGCCTGTGTAACCACTTTCAGTTCTGAGCCAATATTTTCCAGAGCTGTAGTCCTGCATTCTGGCTTACATTTTCTCATTGTTTTGCTGATCTGTGGGGTGGGGGGGGGGCAGCATTGGACTTTGCATTTCAAAGTCCATAGAAACCTCCTTTCCATTACACAGTTGCTCAGTCAACTGCATTTGTTTACTCTTATATATCACCATTAGGCAGGTCAAGGGGATATCAGACTAACACTCCTACTAAAACTGTATTCTAGAGCAACACAATCAAGACTTTCATCTACTGGCATAGAGGCCTTTTGAACTACATTGATTCTTTTAGTTATCTCTCTCAGCAGGTTTGTGGCTGTTTAACTTTAGTCACTGATTATTCTTCTCTGTCCCCTTGACAAGTTTTCAACCCACTTTATTCACTCTTGCTAATGCAAGGGCTCACTCTACTCCCTCCATTCACTCCCACTAACACTCGGTTTCACTCCTCTCCCCTACTATGCCCCCATTTCCCACCCACCCCTTTCTTATCCTACATTTATACTTCCATAGCACCACCTACATATTCCTCAAACCAATATCATTGGTTCCCTCCAGAAGAAAAACAGTCCATAAAATTACTCCCCAATAGTAACACCCACTCTAGTTTACTACCCAAAACTCTCTCTCAAACTGTCCTCATTGTACTAGCCTTAATCACCAATTATCAAATCCATCTCTTTCAAACACTTAGGACTTCAACCAGTCCTCGCAAAGAATATCAACATCTACCCATCCTGTCTTTCTCCATAACATCTTGTCTCTACAAACAAACCACATATGATTTATTTATCTATATGTGTGTGTGTGTATATATATGTGTATATATTTGTATGTGTGTGTGTATATATATATATATATATATATATATATATATATATATATATCAAACCTAAGTATCCAGATTTACATTCAAATACCAAATTGTCACTCATCTGGTTAAGATAAAACAGATGAATATCTGTGGGTTCAGTTCAAGCCCATAATTCAATCAGCTTTATTACACATAAACACATCAGGAATGAGGCTTTGTAACTTAAACTTAAATAAACTTACAAACAGACTTACTACCACACTCATACATGTTAATACTCTGGCTCTTCTTTCAAAATGGCACTGCTGCCCGCACATGCTCACTATTTATATGCACATGCTTACATCTGAAAATGCTTCTTAAAGGTACATACACGCACTCTGATCTACAGCCTCCCTCTTTGAGAAATAGTCCATATACTAAATGACAGTATTCAATGATATGCAATTTACAGAAATGATAATTTGACATGCAATTATACAGAACTAATTCTTTGACATGCAATCATACAAATTTAAATACCTATAAAACAAGCACATCCAGGTTGCTGTGTATTTTACACTAGGTCTGGAAATATGACCTGATCATGTAACATAAAAGTCAGAATTGGATCTAGCAATGGGGAATATCATCAAGGAATGTTCAACTTTGGGGACAACTGAGATCATCAGAAACAGGAATGGATACTGAGAAATGTTCTATGGTATGAACATTGTCAGGGTTGCTCTGAGATCTAGAGTCTGTATCACAGGTACGATGCTGCAATATCATTTCTGATATAGGAAAAAGATGTCTGCGGTTTCTCCTGCATTCTATACCCTCAGATTCCACTAAGTTGGATCTTGGCTTGGCACATATACCTCTCACTTGACCAATTCCATCAAAGCCTTTCGCTATTTGCATCCTCACTGCCCCTCCTTCTTTTAATGGATGAAGAAATCTGCTCATTTTATCATAGATGGACTTTTGAGAAGAATGTTTTTTTAAAAAAGTTGGGCTTTGATTGCACTGTTGTTTTTAGCAATGGCACCAACAAACTAGAACTGATAGGCAAAGTTGCGCTGGTTTGCCTAGATAGAAGTCCCTGAGCAGGTGAGCCAAGTAGGTTGTCACGGGGTATTTTTCTGAGATTACATAAATACAAGAAGATATCAGTATTGTCACACTTTGACCTCTCTAGTAAATGCTTTGCACTCTGTACTGCACGTTCAGCAAGGCCGTTTGACTGTAGGTATTCAAGACTACGAGTAACATGAATAAAGTCCCACTCTTTTGCAAATCTCTGAAACAATTGACTAGTAAACTGAGAACCATTGTCAGAAATAAATTTGTGTGGACTACCATGGACTGAGAAATGATGTTTCATCTTAGTAATAACAGCACTGGATGTTAGGTTAGGTAGTAAATCGATCTCACATCAGTTGGAATAAGAGTCTGCCAACACTAAGTAATGCTGATTGTACCACTCAAATATGTCAGTTGCTACTGTTGACCAAGGTAGTTCAGGAATTTGGCTTAGCTGAAGTGGCTCTTTTTGCAAATGTGACTTAGTACTGTTGCACACTAAACAAGAAGAAAGCACTTTATCAATGTCTTTCGATAGAGAAGGCCAAAATACTAGTCCTCTTGTCCTTCTTTTGGTAGAATCAGAGGGTTTACTTTAGTTCAGTGAATGATCAGATGATCGAACACTGCTAGTTCAAACACTAAGTGTCGAACAGGCAAAATAGCGAATGGCCGGAACAGCAAATTTTTTCCCAGGGAAAGAAATCTCTGGGCCGGCCATCCAGGTTGTGCTGTTTCATCCACTGTAGTGCAATCTCAGAGTTGGTATATTTAAGTAGGGGGGGGGGACCACAGCCCTCCACATCTCCACATGGGGGTGGGGGGGCAAAACCCCCACTTTATTTAGTGTTTTTTGGTGCTTTTTTTTTTTTTTTTTTTTTGGGAAACGGTGATTTTTTTCCCTAGGAAAAAAATGCTGTTCTGGTTGTTCGCTGTTTTGTGTATTCGAGATTTTAGGGGTCAATATAACAATGTTCGATCATCTGATCATTCATTGTTATAATATAGATTTGAATCAGAACCTGGGTGGCCACGATCCAAAATTTGAATGTATTCATGTTGTAAGGAAGTAAGAACAATAACTTTTGGACCTTTTAAAATGATACCATCTTCCATCAGCATCTCATCTCTGTATGGAAAATAAGGTTGCACTTCTGGCAGTGCAAAGGATTGCTTTGATGGCCATCCAACACTGATAAAGTGGTTGAGCTTTTGCAATATTGGATCAGTTTTTGTATGATCTCTCAGCTCATCAAGTCTCGTGGAAGAAAAATTACACACTTCCATGACATCAAAGGCAAAATTCTCTGCTTCAAGCTGTTCCGTGGTATTTCTGGATGATCTGGATAAGGTATCAGCCAGATAAAGAAGTTTACCTTTTCTATAGGCCATTTTGAAATTATACTTTTACAATTTGAGCATCATTCTTTGTAGTCTTGCTGGAGTGGAATGCATAGGCTTCTTTAAAATAGGGACTAGAGGTTGATGGTCAGTTTCTATCTGGATAGCTTGGCCATAAATATAATCACGGAACTTCGAACATGCGAACACAATTGCCAAAAGTTCCTTCTCAGTTTGAGCATACTACAACTCAGTTTGGTTAAGAGTTCTAGACATGTACGCAACAGGTCTGCCCTCTTGAAGAATAACTGCACCAAGATCGAACTTCGAAGTATCACAGGAAAGAACTACTGGGTTGTGGACATCACAGTATCTTAATGTAGATGAGTTAGTAATTTGCTGTTTAAGGTTATCTCTGGTGTTGTTTTCACCATGACCATGCAACATTTTTGCATGTCAGCTCTCTTAAAGCCGCTGATAACTCACTAAAGTCAGGGATAAATTTGCCCAAATAGTTAACCTTGCCAAGAAAATGCTGTAGGACTTGGACATTGTCTGGAGCTGGCATCTCAAGAATAGCTGCTTACTTGGAAGGGTCTGGTCATAAGCCTGGTAGTCTGAACCTGCACTTCAGAAGATTGAGCCTTGAACTCACTTCACATGCTCTTTCCAGAACTTTCCTGAGCTTTCTGTCATGCACTGCTTCATCATTGCCTCCAACCAGTAAATCCTCAACTGTTATTGCACTCAGGTAGCCTGAAAAAGTTTTCTCCATTGCACGCTGAAAGACTTCACTGGCAGAATTTATTCCAAAAGGCATCCAAGCAATCTGCATTTACCAAATGGGGTACTGAATGTAGTCAGTATTAAAGATTTGCAATCAAGCATTACTTGCCAAAATGAACTCTTTGCATCTAAGACAGAAAAATTGTGACATTTGGCATAAGGGTGGCAATTTCATTGACTGTATGCATAGGATGATGAGCTCTCTTTAATGCCTTATTCAAATCTCTTGGGTCAATGCAGATTCTGATTTCATCTGAATTTTTCTTATGAGCAGCTACCATAGAAGACACCCACTCAGTTCTGTAACTGGACAAATCACACCTTGCTGCACCTTTTTGTCTAACTGGACCTTGACTTTGTCCTGCAATGCTAATGGAACTCTCCTTGCTGGTCTGACCACTGGACTGACCTCTGGGTCTACTTTCATGGAGTATACAATTGGAAGTTTGCCTAGCTTGTAGTCGAAAACATCAGCATACTCTGAGAAAATAGCATCAGTAAAGCTGGAACTAGGACATGTGCCTAAATGATGGACTTCTTTGGTAAAAGAAAGCAGTTTCATTCTTAAACTGTCTCTGAGACCTAAAAATTACTACACAGGTCTTTGGACTACATAAAATTGCAAGCTGTAGCTTTTCACAGCCGAACAGCATGAAAGTACTAATGAGCCTTCAGTTTGAATCTCTTCATCTTCATAAGCAAAAAGCTTCACACAGTTGACCAAATTAAGTTGTTCACCAGCTCTCACTTTAGCAAATGTTTCTGCTGACATTGCATTACACTTTGAACCAGTGTCTACTTTGAGCTCTGTGGGTTTACCATTGATCAGAAAAGTGCAAAATACTCCACTCTTTGCCAGGCAAATCAACTGCATTAACCTTTTCACCAACCACTGATACACCATCTACACAGAAAGTAGGGTTGCATCTTTCTATATGATCAACCTGCTTTTTTGAGTGACCTTTCTTAATAACTGAATGAGGCCTGCTTGAGGTACAAAACGTTTGAAAATGGTTCCATTTTTACACTTGTGGCATTGCTGACCAAATGAAAAGCACTTCTCTCTTTTAGATTCATAACTGACACCACAATTACGACAGTTAACAATATGACTTGACTTGGGTTTTGCTGATTCACTCATACTGCACTGAGCATGCCCATTTTACTGAGCTAGTCTTGGAACTTGCTAGAAAGCCATGAGGTCTCCCAGAAAAACCCACAGGAGTTGCTGCTGCCAGTGCTTAGGCCTGCTTCTGCTTGCCATGTGCTGCATGCCATTTATGTTTGCTCTAGAGGCTGCTGAAATGATCACTTGCAAGCATACTGGTGTGCCTTTCTGGGACCTCATGGATTTCACAAATCTCTATGCCTTTGCCTAACATTAAATCACTATCAAGAAGCAAAATCTTTCACACTGCAGCACTATTAATACCACACACAAGCCTGTCCTTTATTAACTCATCTTTCAAGTCACCAAATCTGCACGTTTTGGCTTTATTTCTCAAATCAGTGATATAAGTTGCAAAAGTTTCGCCTGGCTTTTGGTCTCTTGTAAAAAATAAGTGTCTCTCTAATGCAACATTTGTCTGGGGGTTGCACATTTCTCTAAATTTAAATTTTAAGCACTCAGGGTCCTCCCTTGATTCAGCTGGTACCATAATATGGCATTTTTTCTCCTCTCCTGCATATACTTCTGGTGGATACACAAATGAACGCTCTCTTTCAGTAGCCTCTGACCCCGCTAAGTTAAGCAAAATGAATGCCCTTGTATGTGCATCTTTGTCAGAAAAAGCTGCTTGTATGAAAATATCATATTCCTGCTCAAATACTCTCCAATTCTCTGCTATATTAGGATCAAACACAAGTGGATTATATCTGTGAAATGCCTCTGCCATCTCAATGCACAGTAGTGAAGGTGCTTGAAATCATGTACGAACATACACACAAATATCTATATGCCAGAACGTTATGCCAGCACTTGTAATTATGCCCAATAGCACAAAAAACTCTTTGAAATAACTGCACTTTGCCAAATAAATCTCCATAGTACAAGAACACTTTAAAATTACTGTACTTTGTGAAACCACTCATCAGTGTAAGGAATACTTTGAAATGACTGTACTTTGTGACTATACTGTATACAACTGAAAAAGCTCAGAGTAAGAGACACTTCAAGATGAATGCACTCTGCAACTAAATTGTACACAGCACAGAAACTCTTCTAAATGTCTGCACTTTGTGAAATAACCCTGTACAGTGTAAGAAACACTCTAAAATGGTGGTGGCACTCTGCGAATAAATGTACACAGCACAAGAAACTTTTTGAAATGGCGGTACTCTGACTGCACATTGCAATATAACTGTACTTTGCACACAGCAAACTCTTTGAAATAATTGCATTGTAATAAAGCACACACTCTGCAAATACTTTGCACACACTGAGATAATACTTCAAACAGCTCTACTTATGCTTTGAATGGCTTTGGTCAATATAAAATAGTAGTTTGTTCCCAAACATGGTCTTTTACTAAAAAACATGCAGTCGCCCTGCCCTTTAAGCTTATTTTTCCCTTTATTGTACTCATTATACCCGTTTAATCTCTTATCATGCTCATTATACTTTTCTTGTGCCCATTTTACTCTAAACATGCTTGTCATGCAAGTAAAACATAACTATGAGCCCCATATGAATATCTCCTCTAGGTTTATCAAATATTGTAGTTTCAAAGATTTTGTTTAATTATTAATGAATTTTGTTTGATTAATAATGTTTTTTTGCTACTCATTTGATTAATAATGTGTTTTGTGCCTTACATATGCTCCGTTTCATTTTCTTTGCAAATAAATCATTTGTGCAGTTCACTGTTACCTTAAGTTCATTTCTGGCTTTTTTGGTTTGTCTGAGCTCAACAAGCTTAATTTGCTTTCACCTTCAACTCTGCACCTCATGGCTTGAAGAAGTTGCTCTCTTAATCCCACTTCTGACACCATGTTGCTCATCTGGTCAGGATAAAACAGGCGGACATTAATGGGTTCAATTCAAGCAGCTTTATTACACACAAATACATCAGGAATGAGGCTTTGTAACTTAAGCTTAAATAAACTTATAAACAGACTAACTACAACACATATATATGTTAACACTCTGACTATTCTCTCAAAATAGCAAGCCTGCACACGCTCACTATTTATATACACATGCTTACATCTGGAAATGCTTCTTAAAGGTATAGACATGCTCTGATCAACACAAACCCAGACCAAAATATAACCGGCCACACTCTTCCCTCTGTAAAATTATCAATAAAAAAAATAAAAATTGAAGAGATATTCACCCCAATCCAGGTCCCACTGTTCATGAAACCATCTCTTCCAACCCCAAAATAAAACAGTCACCTAATACCACTCAACCACAGAACCAAAATATCCTTACTAAATATGAACCTAAGAAGTATGTGCAATAAAATCCACGACATACATGCTTACCTTGCCACTGACATTCCTGATGTAGCCATAGCTACTGAAACCTAATTAAAAAAAGAAATAAAGGATAATGAGATCACCTCCCCAGGATAGAATATACTCAGGCATAACATTCAAAACAAGCATACAGGTGGTGTAACAATCACCTATAAAAATTTCCTAACCATTACGTTACTCCCACAGGAAATAGTCACACTTAACAATGCTGAACTCCTAACAAACACTCCTAAAACTCAACAATCAGATAACTATATGTCTAAGAGCAATTTATATACCACCAGAGAATAACATTGATACTGATGAAAACATCCAGTGTTGGATATCCCAACAAATTAACAATGAAACTATGAGACTTGGAGACTTAAATATAGACTGACATCTCATAAATTACACTACCCCACTGAATCCATAAACTTATATGACTTCAAAAAATTAATAACCACGCCCACTAAAATCAATAAAACTTCAAGGAGACACTCAACATTAGACCAGATTCTTACAAACAAACCAGACAAACTGACAAAAGTAGGCTGCCTCTCAGATAGTAAGTGACCACATACCAACATATGCCATTAGAACTCTCCATAATCTAAATAAACATATTATCTATAATGAAATGCAAAATACAACCAATTTCAACAAAGATATTTTCAATGACTGGAATGTACTTAGAACAATTCAACTAGATACTGCTGTAGAACACTTTAATAACATATTCTTTCAGACCTTAAATAATCTAGCATCAGTATGTAATAAAACAGTAAAATCCAACCCCACACCATGGCCAATAAAAGATAAAAAAAAACTCATGTTAAAAAGGAATAAAGCCTGGAAAAAAATGGTATAAAAATAGACATCAAAACACCTTCAGAAAATTAGATATCTTAGAAACCTTGCAGATTCCATGTCAGACTGGGCAAGCAAACATACTATACCACCCTACAAAACAAAAATCAAAACAACCCAAAACTTTTTTAGTCATCACTAAATAAACTACACCACCCTGGCAAGACCACAACTCTCTCTCCAAAAAAAAAACAGACAATATAACAGACTCTATCCCCACATGGTTTAATTCCTACTTTATACAATAATTATTACCTCTCTTAGACACTAATACATCTGCCCTCTACCCATGTCCAACCGAAACTACTCACAGATCTTCAGTTTTAGTCCAGCACCCACCTCACTCATAATGAAGTTGCTCCTTAAAGTAAAAACTACTTCTGTAGCTGTAGACCAACTACCATCAATCTACCTAAAAATGGCCACAGACTTAATAGCCTTCCCTGTGTCCATACTAACTGATAGGTCCATAGCAGAAAGATATGTCTCATCACTGTGGAAAAATCCTACATCATACCACTGCAGAAAGGTGGCACAGCTACAGAGTTTAATAACTACAGTCCAATAGTGAATCTCTCTCCCCTCCAAAATATTAGAGAAATGCATCCATGTGCAGCTGATGCAATACCTCACCTCAAATAACCTGCTCTCAGAAACACAACATGGCTTTAGAAAACAAGGTTTTTAAATGTAAAAAAGTTTATTAACAACTTAAAATGCTTTTCGTCACCAGAGATGTGGTAACTTCATCAGAAATGAATACCAAATTAGTGCAATAGTTTAAAATACACAAAACAGGTCGGCACATGTTAGAAACGAACCAATCAGCGAAGTGTTTCATTTAAAGATTTATTTTATTTATTTAACATTTGTAACATTAATATATAAAGAAATAAACCATTTAAAAAAACACACATTAGTGACAATGTAATACTCTGTTAAAACCCACTCAAGTACCTAGAGTTAAAACATATTAATGAAATGGGTGAGCAAAAACACTACCACGACATACTAACTATATGTTTATAAAAGTATATTTATATACATATGTCACATTAGTAGCAATATAATACTCTATAAAACCCACTCAAGTACCTGGAGTTAAAACATATTAATGAAATAGGTGAGCAAAAACACTGCCACAACATACTAACTATATGTTTATAAAAGTGTATTTATATATAATACTCCTATATATGTATATAAATACCAGCTTAAAAGTATGCAGAACTTACATTTTTAACTAGTGAAGTCTTTCACCTAGCTAAACTTTTTAATTTTAACAAACAAGAAAAGTTGCAAGCCTCGTTTAAGCCAGGATATGAAAAGGCATTTAATAACAATTGCCATTCTATTTCTCATTCTTCCAAAAGTAATGCTGAAGGACCACCTCTAATGTCAGGCAAAACCTGGTCAATAGCTTTAAAACAAAACTCATGACCACCACTCAAGTTAGAATGCTTAGCCAGTGCATTTTTGCATTTATTTTTGTCTATGGCATAAATATGCTCATAGATTCTCTACCGAAACTTATGGTCTGTTTTACCTACGTAAAACGCCGGGCAGTTGGTGCACATGTCAATATATATCACTGCCTTAGACTCACAGTTAAGTTTGTGACTGAAGTTGAATTTCCTATTGTTACCAATACAAAAAGAGCTACCTGTCTTAATATGTCTACACATCCTGCATGCTGCACAGGTATACATACCTACAAGTCTCCCGCTGAATCTGGGAGCTCTACGCTCAAAAAGGTTTTTTAAGTTAGACCCTCTTTTGTACACTATTTTAGGCAAATTACCTAACTTATCAAGTAAGAAATTGTCTCTACTAATAAAGGTCCAGTTCTTGTATAGAATAAACCTAAGACTTGCACTGTCGTTACTGTACGTCGTGATGAAACTCACATTGAAATTCACTTGTTGGTCAAGGTTAAAGTTAAAATTTGTACTTTAGTCAGTGCCCAAATTTGGAAGACGGGTGTTACTATTGTTAAGGTGTAAAACATAAATAGTGAATCAGCTCTTCTCCCTTATAAAGGAGAGGTCTAAAATGGCCATTGTAACATTTACACTAGGATGACTTCATTAGACAATGATTTTTTAAAGGAATGCCACTTTTTGAGCAGTATGTTTCAAAAACGTGGTTACCTAATAAACTTGATTCACTCTTTAATAGAGGAAATCCAGTGTAAATGTTACAATGGCCATTTTAGACCTCTCCTTTACAAGGGAGAAGAGCTGACTCACTATTTATCTGAGTCTAGCGTGGCCACTAATATTGGTCACTATTCTAATAACAATAGTGTAGACATATTAAGACAGGTAATTCTTTTTGTATTGGTAACAATAGGAAATTCAACCTCAATCACAAACTTAACTGTGAGTCTAAGGCCGTGATATATATTGCCATGTGCACCAACTGCCCGGTGTTTTACGTAGGTAAAACAGACCGTAAGTTCCGGGAGAGAATCTATGAGCATATTTATGCCATAGACAAAAATAAATGCGAAAATGCACTGGCTAAGCATTCTAACTTGAGTGGTGGTCATAAGTTTTGTTTTAAAGCTATTGACCAGGTTTTGCCTGACATTAGAGGTGGTCCTTCAGCATTACTTTTGGAAGAACATGAACTAGAATGGCAATTATTAAATGCCTTTTCATATCCTGGTTTACACGAGGCTTGCAACATTTCTTGTTTGTTAAAATTAAAAAGTTTAGCTAGGTGAAAGACTTCACTAGTTAAAAATGTAAGTACTGCATACTTTTAAGCTGGTATTTATATGCATATATAGGCGTATTACATATAAAGACACTTTTATAAACATATAGTTAGTATGTTGTGGCAGTGTTTTTGCTCACCCATTTCATTAATATATTTTAACTCTAGGTACTTGAGTGGGTTTTAACAGAGTATTACATTGTTACTAATGTGACATATGTATATAAATATACTTTTATAAACATATAGTTAGTATGTTGTGGTAGTGTTTTTGCTCACCCATTTCATTAATATGTTTTAACTCTAGGTACTTGAGTGGGTTTTAACAGAGTATTACATTGTTACTAATGTGACATACAGTTTTTTAAAATGGTTTATTTCTTTAAATGAAACACTTCACTGACTGGTTCATTTCAAACATGTGCCAACCTGTTTTGTGTATTTTAAACTGTTGCACTAATTTGGTATTCATTTCTGATGAAGTTACCACATCTCAGGTGACGAAAAGTGTTGTAAGTTGTTAATAAACTTTTTACGTTTAAAAACCGTGTTCTAACTTGGACTTTTGGACTTGCTTTCACTAGTTTGTCTTTTGTTGTGCTTGCTTTTATCCAGCTCGTTTGTTACTACTTGGCTTTAGGCCCAGCACAGCACCACTACTGCTATACTACATTTTACAAATATAATAAACCAACATAGAAGGGTCTACCTGACTTTGTCGAAATTGAACTGCGATTCGATGATGTGCGATTTTGACTTACTCAGGTAGATCTCACAGAAACAATGGTCTACTTGTGTCTGAGACTTGTCAAAGGCATTTGATCCTGTCTCACACCAGTAACTGCTTGTTCAACTCTTCTCAATATGACTTTCACAATACTCCTCATCGTGGTTTATTAGTTACCTATCTGGAAGGCAACAAGTCAATAAATGGTAACAAACCTACTTATCCTTTCAACCATTTACTACAGGTGTCCCTCAGGGGTCTATCCTGGGTCCTCTCCTATTTACTGTATTTATTAATAACCTTCACACCTCCACTCACCACGGTAGTTTAGTTCAGTACGCAGATGATTCAACATTAATATGTGCAGTCTCAACAATAAATAAGCTCCAGGACATTACCCAAAAATGTTTCTCCTCTGTGGAAACCTGGCTCAAAGAATCAAACCTCCTACTCATCCCAAGAAAACTAAGTTAATGCCTTCTCCCTCAAAAAGTTGCCAAAATCAAAAGCAATCTTTTACCTTAAAGTCAGCAAATAATACTGCCATTGAAACTATAACTCACAGTAAACTTCTATGTGTTATAATAGATGACAATCTCAAATATGACCAGCATATACTGCACACCATTAGATCTATACACCAGAAACTAGGCTCCCTTTATAGGATCAATGGATTCCTTACAGATATTGCAAGAAAAAATCTAGCCACCACCTTCTTATTTCCAGCTCTCTTATATTCCACTCCTAGCCTAACAAACTTAAACAATACTCAAAGACAGAAACTTGCCTTCTGCTACAATAAAATAACTAAATTTGCCACCAGTCTCCCTCATAGGCCCCACCATTATCATAGCTTAAAGCAATTAAACTGGCTTGAACTGTACAACTTCCTAACATATTCACAACTAACTACAGCACACAAACTCATTCATAATCCAGAAAAATGCCCTTCACTACAAAACTTACTCTACTCTCCGGCAAGGGACCTCCATTCTAGTAACAAATTTGTACTTCTCACAAATAAGTCAAATAATGTTGCAGGAGACTCACTCTACTCCCAGTATGTTGCGATACTCTGGAATAGTATCCTCAAACAAATAAAACTCTCTGACAAACTCAATAGTTTTAAACCACAGTTTAAACATCATCTTAACCAATCCTTGTCATGCACATGTTCATCACCAGGTTAAGACATTGTGCTAACCATATGATGCTGTCCTTAAACAGAATACTCTCAACCTGTCACTGAAATGACCAAACAATTTCTATACATAAACACATATGAGTGAACCAAGACAATGTGGCAGTCATGAATTAAGACTTAAATGAAAACAAATGGAATATAATAAAAACAACAATTTACAGAAAGTTTCCAAAACAGGATGGGTAATTGGTAAGAAAGTGCTAGGTTTCTTAAAGTTGTTATTCAAATTACTACTCATCCCAGAGTTCTTAAAAGTCATTCTTAACATTACACTTCTAGCAAACATTTTCAAGTCAATAACCAATTCTGTTACCTCTGTGTACTGAGTCAGTATGAATAAAAGTCCCTTCTCCAACAATGAAATTTCACCAACAGTTAATCATTTGAATGAGATATTTCAGACTAATGACTCTCCTTGTTCTGCCACATTCTTTTCAGGGTGCTGCATCTTTCATTTCACCCGTCCTCAGCTTCTTGAATGAAATATTTAATTAATTTTAAATTTTAATTTTATTTTTGAAAACATTTTTGTTTGCTGAAGTGTCTGAGAAATGTATTATCCTTAGGATGCTTGGTTAAGTCTTGCTTTTCTATGTTTTCACATTTATTTTCTATGTTTTTTATATTTGGGCTTTTATCACACTGTTCCTTTAAATAATTAAACTATATAAGATGTTGCTAGGTTATTTGTACACTGTAACTCTTAATTGGTTGCAACATTATGGGTTGTGGTCTTAAATAATGAGACATTTTAGTATGGTTTAACATCTGATGAAGCAGTGTCATCTACTGTGAAAGCGCTAAAGTTCTTATTAAACTTTTGTTATTTTTATTATATTCCATTCATTTTCATTTGAGTCTTAATTCACAACTGCAGCATTGTCTTGGTTCACTCATATGTATTTTTGGATTGGCTTTGTATTTTGAAGTGAACCATTTATCCTTTTTGCCTCAACTGCTGTGCTTGTATTCAATGGTGGTGCTGTGGTAGCGTTGTCGCCTCACAGCAAGACATTGTCCCGTTCGATTCTCAGCTAGAGCGTCTTCTGTGTGGAGGCATACGTGAATGGGGCATGCCTTCGTTGAAGGTTGTGCATCAGGGCTGGTAACCCGGTACGTAAAACTCCACTACCAATCATTAGCAGAACGGAGTTCCGCTGTGGCGACCCCTAACCAGAAAAAGCTGAAAGATACAACAACAACAAGAACTGCTGCCTATACAATCCACCAAGTTGCATGTGAGCTTTATCTTTAGTAACTTCTACCTCTGTAAAATCTTAAAATGTACAAATGTAACTACTGTATGTGTATAAATGTAAATAGAAATGTAACAACTCTTTAACTGAAGCCAAATATAATACAATGCAAACAAATGGAGTTTTTCTCCTCGGGACCCCACTAAAAATACAGTGGATATAAAAAGTGTACACACCCCTGCTAAAATACCAGGTTTTTGTGATATAAAAAAATTAGACCACAATAAATCATTTCAAAACTTTTCCCACTTTTAATGTGACCTATAACCTATACAATTCAATTGAAAATAAACAAATCTGTTAGGGGAAAAAATATAAAAAATAAAAAAAGTACAATAAGCTGGTTGCATAAGTGTGCACACCCTTAAACTAATACTTGATGAATCCAAGCAAACTCGCACAAACCACTGCCAAAGGATGGAGCAATACATATTAAAAAACTATTTTAATGAATGGCAAGCACTTTCACAATTACAAATTGCTTCTTCAGACCAAAGCAGTAACTGAAGCAAGTCAGTTAAATAGCATATGTAATTAATCAATCAACCAGTCTTAGAACCACTCACAAAATCACATGATAAAATACATTTTAAGTACAAAATACTAAAAATAACATAAAACATATATAGTAAACCTTGCCTAACTGTAAGACACTTGACACACATCTTATAAAACCTATTTATTTAACTTCCTACTTTTTACTTCGGGTTTTAAAGAAATTACATCATTTAAGCCTGAACCTCTATGAGATCTAAGGCTTAGCATCCACCTCAACTCAGTTCATTCTGTTTCATTAACTAAATCCCCCAGTGTCAAACTTTCTTGTACAACTTCCAGAACCTGAAATAAAAATCCATGATCCTCACCATTAACCTTCATGTGTTTATCCAATGCACTATATTCCAAACCATTCTTCATACAATAGTCATGGTCTCTCATTATTTCTCTTAAATGTCTATTCGTCTTTCCTATATAAAACATTTCACATTTATTACAGAAGGCCAAGTACACTAAATGCTTAGTGTTGCAGTCTGCTGTTGCTCTAATATAAAATGTTCTTTCAGTATCAGGATGTACAAAAGATATGGACTGATTTATATATTTACAAAAAGCACATGCATTACATTTCCGGGTACCAGTTTGAATATTTGTCCTCCCATCACTTATAGCCCTTGGATAACATAACTTTTGTATAAGGGATTTTTTATTCTTATAGCTAAAGGTGGGTGCAGGCACTATTAATTCAGCTACACTACCTCTGTTTGCAAAATGTGCCAATTGCGCATAATAATATTCCTCACTTTATTAACATCACTACTGTAAGTCAGGCAAAAACTAGGTCTATCCTTCTTTGCCTCTAAACATTGACTTTTCATAGTGGGAGATGAAAAATACGGTTTCCCAATAGTACTTATATTTTTCTTAGCCAATGCACAGGCCCCTTCTATTTCTGACCTCTTATATCCCCTCTCAACAAAATCAGAGCTAGCTTGTTTCAAACCACATTCAAAATCATTCACATCAACTGACAACCTTGATGTCTCTCATCATCTGTCCCTTAACAACATTAAAAAACATATGTTTAGGGTGTATGTTGTTAAAATGTACAAAAGATGGTCAATAGCATTCTTTCCTAAACAAATTAGTCAAAACTTTAGCATTGCCATCTTTGTTGATCAACACATCTAAGAATTCAATTTTTTATCATTAAATATTTATAAGAAAATTTCAAAAACTCACTACTACTATTCAAAACTTTAATAAATTGAGTAAGTTTTTCAACCCCATCTCTCCATAACAAAAAGAGGTAATCTACAAAATGTTGAAAGGAACCAATCTGATGTCCCTCTAACTTCAACAAGTTTTCACTTTCCCATTCAGCCATTACCAGGTTGACGTAGCTACTGGCACAAAAAAGTGTCCAGAGCTGTGCCTGAAACCTTCAGATTATAAGTTTGGTCAAAGACAAATGCAATAAGTTCCAATATAAGTTCCATAAGATAACAGATGATTGGGTCTTAATATGGATTGTAACTGACCATCACTGGCAGTTACAGAGAGGTAATAGCCTCATGGCATCCAGTTTGTGACAACTTGGTGTGTACTACTGGGAGTAACTCGATCTGGAGTATATGGGGTTATTTGGTGACATTGATCTTTAAATGTTGCACCATAATTTAATAAGGGAAATTAAATTATGGCCACTTGTTTTGTGTCTCTCAAGAGCAGCAGAATGCGATACTTGCCCAGATGCTTTAAGAGGAAAAGTTATTACAAAATTATGTGCACATTTTTTGTGAAGTGATGCAGAGAAGGGCCATGATAGATGCTTTCAAAACTTTAAAGAAATCAGTATATTCCAGGAAGGCTGCATTATTTGGAAAAGGAACTGTATGTATCTGGCACCAGTTAAACACTGATTAAAACAGGGTGCACAAGGAAGTATTTTCTATATTGTTCACCCTGAACTGGGTAAAGCAGCTATGAAAGAATTAAATACTTTCATGTTGATGCCATTCAGTTAAAATAGAGGCTGGATATTTTCTGTGATGCGACTCAGGGCTTTGAACAAATGGTTTGGTAACAGTGTAGGATGCTTATGTCTGTGACTGTACCTTTCAGAGAAGAATGGGATATAGAATGCAAGCTGCAAGGATATGTGTGTGTGGACCAGACACACTGACAGGTGCCTGATAGGATCCAGATGAAAGTACATGCAAGCTCACTGGTGCATCTTGTGTTCCTAACTGAGGGTGTACTTTACACAACAGTCTTTTTTTGTCCATGAAAGCCAAAGATTTGCTCATACTGCCCATTCTAGCTATGCACCAGAGTATCAGAAGAAACAAAGAGGAAGAATTTGTTCTGGTGGACCTTCAAGAGGAATTTAGCAGGACATGGAAATGAGTGGACAAGTGCAAATACATTGCTGTTTTTTGTTATATTAATGACTAGCATAGATCTTACCTATTATTTTTGAGAAGCATCCTGCATTTCAGTGTCCTGGATGGCTTCCAATGGCTCCACAGTTGTTCTCAGTGTATATTTTATCATGAAGGGCTATCTTCAAGCAGAAAGGTTTAGTTTATTATTTTTACACAGATAATTTTAAATGACCTTTCCTCAAGGAAAGATGAATATTCTTCATACCTTAGAAGATGACATCCTCAACTGAATGACTGACTGTAGACTGCATCTTAAAACCACAAAACATGAGTCTTAGAAATGCGTAAGACTGTCAGGTTCACTAAATCTTCTCTTTCATAATTATGTATCATGAAACATGGTCTGTAAGTAGACTGCAGGGCCCAGCCATTCTTCTGGATGACTGCTACAAAAGACCCAAGTGGCAATGGTCTTGAAATGTTCTTATTTGCATCTCAGGAATATTGCACTGATCAATATATTTCAGGAACTTTCTTATTGTCATTCATTACTGCAATAACTTTTACCTTGGGCTTTCAGATTCTGTGATCATCACCAGTGCATTCAGAACTCCATGGATAGACTTCTGACATGTACCTCACCATCAGAATTATAATGGATTGCTGTTATCATACCATGTCCTATAAGACTTGTTACTGTCTATCTAAAAGAGTGGGTAATGCTGTCAACTGTCTCACTCCTTCCATTTGTCTAGTGAGGGTTTGCTAGTGTTACAAAGGGGGGGGCATAGATTGCTCATGTTTTCCATCCTTTCCCTGCCAGGCAGCTGTCACATGAAATTTGCTGCTTTGTCAGGCATGGCTGTGCAGGACTATGTCCAGAATGCTAGTAAATACTGTGATGTGATAAAGAGGCTTGTAAAAGTATTGTATTGTAAATGTAGTGAAGTGAAATGTGCCAACATTTATACAGAGACTTGTTGGAGTGCAGATCTGTAACCAAAAAGTTTGTGTGATGTGGCCAACCAGTTGATGTACTGCATTCAAAAGCCACTATCCATCAGGAGGATGACAACTGTGCACTACATTACTGTCTTATGATCTGAACCTTTCATGGGAGGGTTGCAGTATTGCTACAATGTGTACCTCAGTGCTGTGACATGACCTACAACTTTTGCATGAGTGGTGGACCATTGCTCCTGTGTGTACAGTTTGTAAATTCCTGTCTGCACCCTGCTGTTTGAAATGTCACTAGTCGTGAGGTTTGCTTTCTTATTTTTGTCTTTTACTTAAATTCTTTTAGCTGCTTAGATATCTCTGACTGCTATCCCTAAGGGCTTACTCCATTTGCTTGCAGGGTGTGTGCCATGGCAGATTTCATTAAATATGCATACTGAATCTGGGACTGTTATAACTCATACATTTTAACTGTTACTGAGTAGTAACAGATAAGTTGATATAATCACCTCATTTTGCATAGGCAACAGTATTGCTGCTGTTACTTTTGTCTTAGATTAAAAAAAAGTTAATTTGTTTTTCTTATTTGTGTTATTAAGCATCAACTGGATTTACATTGCAGTGTCTACTTTTTCTAAGCATTGTTGGTGAGTACAGTTGATCACTAGAAATGGTTATCTGTTCAGAGGCATTCAGCGAATGATAGCAAAAGACTGTTAAGCTCATAATCAAGATGTCATTACTGTGGTTAGGCCAAGGGTAGATCAGAGTATCTAACAGCTCAAGGTGAAATATATTTCTGATTGTTTTTTTTTGTTTTGTTATTTTTTCACTTTTTCTGAAAAGAGTCCAGTTGGAGCTGTGGACAGAAGTAACAGTAATGATAGGATTACTTCTGATAGATTATTAATATGCTTTATTGGAAAGGGATCACTATCTGTCAAAGAGTTATATGAACACATTACTTGTGATTCCATCACAGTCAAAGGTACCATATCTTCTCATAAGGGACACAATCCACTCAGATATTATGTGTTTTGTACCAAAGTATCTTACTACAAGTCTCAGAAATGTTTATAGTGAATTGTCTTCAGTAAGCTGGCATATGGACTCATATACAGCTTCTGAAGACAGCATTACAGAGGGCTTTTGTTGTCACAGTCTGGTACTAAGACTGGTTTCTGCATGTGGGCTATTTGACCTGTGCGCAAAAAGCTGTGTAAAACTATTGTCCAGAATATATGTGTACTAAGTGTACAATATCTCAGAAATGAAAGTTTTATATCTTTTTCTAGAAAAAAATATTTCAAATGTAACCTGCTGTGGTTTCAATCTCATGCTTTCAGGAAGCTAAAGCTATTTAGTCAAATTCAGAGGTATGCTGGAAGCTTTGTGGTTAGAATTGCAGTCCTAAGCAAATTTTGTAACTGAATACTTTATTGTTATTATCTGAAAGCTTTGTAATCAAAACTAGAAGGTAGACAGAGATATATATTTTGCCATGAATTCATGAGCTTTTAACTACCACTCTGACATTTTGCTTTATATTTTATTTTCATTTTGGGTGCTGTGGTGAACGTCTGCAGAGTACAGTAAGTAAAACAATGGCCTAAGGTACTTCTTTGCTGAGTTGTCTAAGAATCAGAAGTAAGACTCCCTATATATATATATATATATATATATATATATATATATATATATATATATATATATATATATATATACACACACACACACACACACACACACACACACACACATATATATGCCTGAGACCATACGATTGAACGGTCTAAATGGAGATCTTCATACAGCACGGAACAGGAACATTTCCCTTTACCGCAATGTATTGCAATCTCGGAGTTGGTATATTTAAATAGTGGGGTGTGGGGGGCACAGCCCTCCACCTGGTGGGTGCAGGGGGGGCTTGCCCCCCTGCTAGCATTGTTTAGTTTTTTTTTTTTTTTTTTTTTTTTTTTTTAGTTTTATTTCACATTTTCAAACATTCAAATGTTCGATCATATAGTCTCGGCTATATGAAAGTCGAGCATTTGGATGTTCGAGTATGTGAAGTAGACCCATATAACTATATATCTATATCTATATATATATATATATCTTTTTCTGTAGTACAATGCTGTGCTTTCAAGTGCCTAAAGCTGCGAGGTGAAATGTAGAGGTATGTTACACTTAGAAACTTTAAGGTTAGAACTGCAGTCTCAGGTGTACTCCATAGTGTACATTTCTTTTATTACCTGAAAGTTTCATAATGAAATATCAAAGGGAAACAGAGATATAAACCTTCAAAGACAGGTCCCAGTGGTTTTAATTAATGTGCCTTTACTGCCACAGACTAACATTTTGCAATATACTCTGTTTTTCATTGTGTGTGTGTGTTTTAGTGAACTTTTGCATAGTACTCCGAGTACAATGACAGTGCACCAAACTTTTAACCTCCTGAAGTGTAAACCAATGTTCAGTAAACTGAATTATAAGAAGAAACAGTAGCATTGTATGGGGTTTTGTTATGGCATGGATATGCCAGACCATCCCTATATTCATGCAGGTCTCTATCCAACTTCCTAATTTTTCTATTTGTTATTTTTAAGCAAAACTGATCAACTTCATTAAACAGTTTGTCATAATCATGCCATAACAAAACCCCATACAATGCAAGAACTTCTAGTGTAGCAGACAATGGTGGGGATGATGTTTTCCACAAAAATTTTAATGAACCCCCTCGTAGAAGTGAGCGACTAGCTGAAAAAGACAGAAGGCAAAGAAATCAGGATTTACCTCAACGCCCCAGGAGACCGGGGGCTTTCGGATACAAACAGCAGAGGACAGGGGGGAGGTGGAACTACAACTAGATAGTGGGTTAAATCCACCCACACACTTTTTGCCAATAACCAACTTGGACTCTGACTTGTTAGTTGAAGGCATTTCATATCAAAACACAATTACAGTTACAGAAAAGTCCAATTGTAAATTGTTTAAAATGGACAATTTCACTATTTACAACTATACTGACATTGAGTTAGACCTCACAGCCTTCAACATTTTCACTAAGGGGCTTCATTTTGTGCCAACAAAAATTTTAGATTTGGCCAACCTGTTGGTGGAACTTAAGTTATTCACTAGGGGTTTAAACCTGAGGCATTTTTTCAAAGGAAAGGATGATCAAACCCAGAGCCTGCAGAGGAAAAGTATTTTTAATCCCCCCATGCATCCACTTATTAGGTTATATGAAGAACTAGTTGAAAATGAATTACGTTATATCGAGCATACTGGACCCAATCAGACTAATATGAGTAACAACAAGCTGAAATTCATCACCAAGTTAAGGAAGGAAGGTATCAGGGTAATGAAGCCGGACAAAGGGGGTGGTATTGTGCTCATGTATGACTCTAACTATGAATCATACATGCACAATTTGTTACATGACCCAAGCCAATACGAACTAACTTCTCGTAACGAGCACAATATTGCTATAGCTAAAATCAATTACACCCTCTATGACTACCTAATGCAAGGTTTCATTAACGAGAAACTATTTAACTTCCTTAAAGTGAGCAAACCCAAGACTCCTGTCATCTTCGGGATACCCAAAATTCACAAGGGTATTGACCCTGTACTGTTCAGGCCTATTGTATCAGGTGCAGGTGGAACAACAGAACCAAAAGCCAAATTTATAGACTATATTATGAAAAAACACATTTCTGCCCTGACTAATGTTTGTAAAGACTCCTGGGAATTTTTAAAGAACTTTCCCAAAGACAAATTTAATGCTTCAACATTAATGGTAACTGTGGATGTGAAGGATCTTTTTCCTAGCATTCCACACACCACTGGCTTAGAATGGTTTTTGGATTTTCTCAGGTTAGAAACCAACCTAAGTAACAATTTTGTCAACCTAGTTACCGAGATGATGGGTGTAGTTTTGGAGAACAACTTCATGTTGTTTAATGGTGAATTGTTTAAACAGCTCAAAGGTGTAGCGATGGGCGCCTCCTGCGCTACCATCTACGCAAACATTGTACTACACAGGTGGGAACAGGCATACATTTTCCAAACAAACTGGGGGCAACACCTTACTTTTTACTGTAGATATTTGGACGACATCTGCCTTATATGGAATGGCACTAAAGAACAACTGACAGAATTTCTACAGTACATTAATTCAACAACTAATTTTCTTAGTTTTACCCATAATATTAGTGGAAATGAACTTCATTATTTAGATGTAACCATCTTTAAAGATGGGAAAACTGGGGAACTACACTCAAAGGTCTTTAGGAAACCAACTTTCTCAAACTCTCTACTGCATTTTGAAAGTCAACATCCCTTTCATCAAAAGAAAGGCATTCTCAAGGGGCAATTGATTAGAGCCTCGAGAATGTGTAGTAGTTTTGAAGAGTTTTTGAAAGAGGTTGAAACCCTTCACCAAATGTTTACCGAAAGGGCTTACCCCAGTGAACTTATAGAGTCCATTACTAACGAGGTTTTGGCAAAGAGGAACTCGTTATACCCCCCTTTATTAGGTCTGACAGAAATCAACCTTTCTCAAACCAGAGACACAGGTATCCATTCTACTATTAAAGGTGAAAATTTTGTTTACACATTTTCAAATGACTCTTTTCAGATTGAAAACACAATTAAAAAATTTTGGTTTGTGTTACAAAATAATGAAGAGTTAAAACAGATTATATCAAACAAGCCTAGTTTTGTTAGAAAAAGAGGGCAGAATTTGAAGACCATTTTTGAGAAAAGGCACAACGTCAGAACTGGGAAACATGGCAAGGTTAATGGCACTTACAGATGTGGTGCCTGTAAACAGTGCTCCTTAATCATAAATGACAATCACATGTACTTAAGGGCACGTCATACTAACATTAAACCAATTGGGCATTTTTCCTGTGCCACCAAAGGCGTTGTCTACATTGGATTATGTTCTACCTGCGGAAGTTTTTACGTGGGAAAAACAGAGCGTGAATTTAGGAAGAGGTTGTACGAACACGCATATGAAATTGACAACAAAAAAGAAAGTAATGCCTTTTATAAACATTCTCTTGAATGCCCCAACCTCAAACTGTCCTTTATGGTGCTAGAACAGCTCAATCCACACATTAGAGGGGGGGATTGGGAATCTACACTTGAGTTCAGGGAATTAATCTGGCAGCTTAGGCTGAACGCAGGTAAACCACCAGGACTTAACGGTTCACTTAGTATAGGCTCATTACTTAGGCTAAGAAGGGCCAGATTATAGCTTATCGCAATGGAATTATATCCACCACTGTTTTCTTTATGGTTTTTTTAATTCTTAGATTTTATATACTTTTGGCTGGCATATTTTTTTACCAGCCTAAACATGGAAAGGTTTTTATCAGTTGATTATTTGTTATTTTATCTTTATAAGTTTGGGTTGTTTACATTATTTGGCAGTTAATAGTGGTATATAGTATTTTTTACAAATATTTTTGAGTGAATTGTCCAGATTGTCATGTCACACTTGATTTTTGTAAACACACTAATTGTAAATCATTCAACAGAAACCAACTGGTCACGTTAAATGCAAGTTGTTGTAGTTTGCTTTTATTATGTTTTTGAGTTTCTTGGTCTGGTTAGGGTTAAACAGTTAACAAAACAGAAAACACCAATTTGTATTTAACAATCAATTAACTTAAAGTACTTAAACACACTGGTGCAACTTGCTTAATGTTTCGACTTGATAAAGCCTGGAATATACCAGGCGAAAGCGCTTGTCTTACTGGTCTGTTGCTGATTTTTAAAAGTGTACGAATAAACTGTTTTTACTACGCTGGTTGGATTATTGCTTCAGTTGGTGGTCTTTGACCTTTGGATTACTGACATTGGAAGTTCCAAAATTGACCACTGTGTGGAAAGTAGCGACTGAAGTACTCTCATATGAAGGCAAGCTAGAAGAATGAAAACAATTGCCGCAGCCATTTCCCTTGTACCTGAAGAACCATTCTTGCAGATGGTCACGTCTTCCTGATTAATAATCTTACATGATGCCGAAGATCATCTACTCTGTCTTTTGGAAGTCTTGCTACCATTGTGGTTGTGTGTTCTCTGCTCCTATAAAGTTTAAGTTCTTACATGGCTCTAGAGCAGATTTTTCATAGTTTATGGTAATACCTAGGGAGGAACAGAGTTGAAGGGTATAGTCCCTGGCTTGTAGCAGAAGATGCCTGGTCAGGGTGGTTATGAGCCAGTCGTCCAGATATGGAAACACCCGGAATCCTACACATCTCAGATAAGCTGCCACTACTGCCATACACTTTAACACTCTGGGGGCTGCAATGAGTCCAAAGAGCAGAGCTCGAAACTGGAAGTGACTGGCTCCTAGCTGGAAGCGCAGGTACCTTCTGGATCACCTTTCCATTTTGATGTGGTAGCACACATCCTGAAGGTCTATAGAGTGCATCCAATTGTCTTTTCCTAGGAATGGAAGTAACTGCAGTATCACCATCCGGAACTTGGTCTTTTTCACATATTTGTTCAGATTGCTGAGGCCCAAAATGGGTCTCCAGTCCACTGTTTCCTTTGGAACTAAAAAGAATATTGAGTAAGTTCAGGATCCTCTCTGGTCTGAGGGGACTTCTTGGATGACTCTTTTTCTTAGCAACTTTTGGATTTCTAATGTTGCTTGTTCCTTCTGATGGGGTGGAATGTCTGGGTCTGACTAGTTTGTGGGAGTGGGAAAGGAGAAGTGAATGACATATCCTACGGATATTATGCCCTGCACCCATTTGTCTCATTATCTTTTGCTAGGTTTTGTGGTGCAGAGACAATTGACCCCTGACTGCCTTCAGAGGTGAGCAATCGGGCACTCCTTCAGGAGCGCTGGAATGGTCTGCCAAAGAAAGATTCTCTGGAGCCCTGATTCTCCGGGCCTCCCCTGCCATGAGGGTGGGGTCTTCCATTATTGCTCCCCCCTCTGCCTCTAGGGGAACTTTCAACTTATGTGTCCTGGAAAGACCTTTGTGATTTTCTGAAACACATTTTCCCACTACCTCTCTGACCTTTAGGAAAGGGTCTGGTAGGTGTGGAAAAACTCACTCCAATGGCAGATAAAGTCTTCCCCTTCTGTTCACACCTGGTGAGTGTGTCTTTAACTTTAGACCCAAAAAACAGAGGAGCCATCAAAGGGGGCATTCATGAAGGAAGACTTGAAGGGCTCCGTGAAATTGCAGAGGCACATCCAGGCCTGTCTCCTGAGAGAAATGCCTGAACTCATCACTCTACTCAGTCCATATGCTGCATACAATATGAGTCTCATGGACAAGTTGACAACAGAATTAAGGGTAGCAAGCTGAGCGCTGACTTTATCTGCCACTGCATCAGCTACAGCTCCTTGGAGGGAGTCTGCAAGTTCCTTTAACAGATCCATCTGTAGTTCTGTAAAGTGGGTGAGATAGTTCAGCGACTGCAAGGAAAAGTTGTTGATGAAAAGACATGCTTCCCATACCTATCCATGGTCATGGAGTCTTTGTTAGGAGGATGGATAGAGGAACTGGTCTCAGGCAGTTCTTTTTTTGGTGACCACTGCCATGACCATGGCATCTACTCCTACACCTTTTGCCAAAAATGGTTTGTCTTTTGGGGCTGTGATGTATTCATTTGGCCTCCTAGGAGTAGGTTCTACAGAGTCTGGGGTCTCCCAAGCATTCCGATAGATTAATTCAATAAGATCATCAGAAGGAGTGGTTACTCAAGAGGTTGAAGGACAAGACCCAAAAGCCTTCCGGTACACCAACTCCTCGGCCAAAGGGGTTGTGAACTGCCAGCCACCCTTCTGCTTCAAATTTTCTAGAATATCTCCAAAATCACATCTTCAGGAGGTGACCATGGGGACCCTTCTGCTT
The DNA here is from genome assembly GCF_019279795.1 of Protopterus annectens. Taxonomy (NCBI): domain Eukaryota; kingdom Metazoa; phylum Chordata; order Ceratodontiformes; family Protopteridae; genus Protopterus; species Protopterus annectens. Next base: position 1,995,251,981 of record NC_056733.1, on the reverse strand, counting down.
CATAGAGCTCAGTCTCCGAAGTGATAGACTCCTCTGGGGAGCCAAGATGCTTCCTCTTGCAAGTCCTCTTCTGAGAGACCTCCTCAGTGGGATATTCTGGAGAGGTTTCAGAAGAGGGGTCCCCTGTTGGACAATCTGAGGCCTGGGATCTCTGTGGATGCCTGGACAGGGTACGTGAGAGGCTGAAGACACCTGCACAGAGTTGAGAAGAAGATCTGAGGGGGACTGTGTTTGAGACTGGGAAGTGGTCAGCACCCTCCTCAGGACTTCAAAAGCTGCCTGCCCTTGCTCTGAAGAACACCCCAGATCTGACAAAAAGGTTTTCAGAGCCGAAGGTATCTCTGGGGCAGAAGACAGAAGCTCTGAAGCAGAGGTAAGAGCCAAACTCACCCACGCCAAACCCCCACAGGCAGGGTCAGATCCAGAGAGATCTGAACTGGGTCTGCGGACCAGATCGAAGAGTGTCAGCTCCCAGAGGTTCCCTACTCTAACTGAGTGGAAACACTCGGGGCAGTTATCAGATCCTAAAAGTGGATTGGAGGAAGAGCAGGTGCAGAGAGAGAAGACTATGTCTTATCCGATGCCTGTGAGTTTGGATCCAAAAGTAATTTGGCCAAGGCTGGTGTCTACAGTAGCCTTTGCACCACCCTGCCCACATCTTCATTGGAGAGACTCCTGGTCGACCGGGTGGAGATGGTAGGGGATCTTGACCTTGTTAAGAAAGGCGAAGGGAGCCGAGAAGGGATCGGCTCTAAGGAAGGAGATAGCTCCGATATCTAAATTCAGTTGGCAAAGTCATCTTCGGAGCTGAAGATTCAGATTACGTAGACTTTGGAGCCGTAGTAACTGACTGCTTTGAAGGAGTCTTGGATCTGATTTGACCTGTCTGCTCCAATGGTTGAATTGGAGCCAACACTTTAGTTACTTTCTGCTTTGGCTCTGAAGAAGATTTCGGAGCCAAGGAGAGTCGTTTTAAAGACTTATCTGATTTTGATGAAGACTCGGTAGATATAGCCTCAGAAAATGGGTTTTTTTAACAACCCCTTCAGAATAAGCTTGTTCTTGCACTCCAAGAGTGCTGTCTGGTTAAAACCATGACAAATTGAACAGGACTCTTGCAGATGAACAGGCCCGAGGCAATACATACGCAAAGTGTGCAAATCGCTAAGGGGCATCTTTTTTTTTCTGCACTGCTCACACTTTCACTTTCTTTTTGAGACATATTTAGAAAATAAAAGGACACACACACTTACAGACCTGTAAACTAAACAGGACAGGTTAGAAGAGTGGAAGAAGTGTTTTACTAGATAAATTCTTCTACATGTAAATAAATGCATATGTGAATCTTGCTATCATTCTAACTATAACAAAGCTGACTTTAAACACAGTATATGCCCCATGAACATATGTATACCTAGTTAGCAAACTTGGCTTTCAGTCTCAAAATAGGACTGATAGAAACCACACCATTTAGTCCTGGATAACTTGTTGCGTTGGTTCGCAGTTGCCATTTTGGTTCCCTAAATTCCAAAAAGTCATCTATATATCTTTCACCTATATCAACATGATCTATAATAATATATTTAAATGATGGTCTGCAAGTTAGATTATATGTTCAACTAAGGTGTTCTTGGAGTCTTTTTTACTGATATCATATTGATGTTGGTATATTCTGGTTTTAAATCATTTTTTTGTCTTACCTATGTAAAAACATGGGTATTTTTGACAAATACCCATATAAATGAACAGTTTGCTGTTACAGTTATATCTCTTTTCAGCCTTATTGTACCAAAATGGGTTAAATGGATTTCATTCTGCTCTAATATGTATTTACATTGTGGGCATTGCCCACATTTACTCATTTTTTCCACACAATTCATCATACTTAGGTTTTTCTAACATAATTTTAATACTTACATCCTTTTTATAAGATACACATGGGCCCACCCGAACCAATTTCTTATAATCTGGGTTGGCATCAAAAACACACCAGTTTTTTGTAATACTTTCTCTAATATTACCATATTGCTTGGTAAATGTTAAAATCATTGCATTTGTATGATCCACTTTAGCAGTATTAGATATAATATTCATGCTAATGTGTCTATCTGAGCCCAGTAATGGTAGGAAGTGTCCACTAGCTCTTTTCTGAGTTACCTCATTACCTATGTTATCTATAAACAGTGTGGGGTAGCCTCTACTAATCAGCATGTTTTTGAGAATATTGGTCTGAAAAACATATTCATCATTATCTGATACCATTCTAGCAAGATGAATATATTGTCCCTTAACCAGCGACTTTTTTGGTGCATGGGGTGCCCGCTAGTAAAGTGTAAGTGTGTTAGTTTAATAACATTGTAAGTCACATGGACGTGGGTTTTATTTTAATTTAAGATGAATTTAACTTTTTTTTTTTTTGTTTAGAAAATCTCATTTATTGCAGTATCCCACCTGATGCTATGAAGCATCACTCATGCCATATATCCATCACAATATTGATAGCTGCAAGCATGCAAAAACATTAGACATTTTAACAGACATTTTTATATGCTGCACCAATGTAATTTTTGCACATATATTTTTTAACTTTTAAAGAAAATTAGTTTATTTGCAACAAATTCATCTTGTCTGCCTGCAACTGTAAGATTTTGAGATATAAACATTTTTAGATTATTATTTTATTTAAACCTGGTCAGTTGAAATATCTGTACATTCCGCAGTTCTACTTTGACACCAAAGCTTTGCATAACAATAAAAATAGAAATAATGCAAGAAGAATAATTGTAACCAGCAGGGTTTTAGTTCTGTAGCACAAAAGCCCTCATAGCAGTCAGTTAATTTTCAAATAGTCTTTTGTGTCTCATAAGCCGGAAGTATGCCTGCCCCAGACATGACAATATCACCCAAGTCCATATGGGGAAGTCTTTTAAATGGAGCTTGTTTTAGACTGTAATTATAAATTTATGATATTTCATTTTTTCTGTATGATGAACAAATAGCGCTAAATATACAGTATAACAACTATCTCCCTTCCCAATCTTTTTGGGAGCCAGCAGTAAGCTTTGCTGCCACAAATAAGCCACATTTTGTTATGTTCTCTAGTAGATGAGGTAGCCATGTTATGATTTAAGAAAAAGTCACAGTTCATCAGTTTCATATCTATTTGTGTCATTTAGTGATGTAGTGATGGTAAGAGTCAAGGAAACAATACCATCAGTGCAAATTTCTCAATCAAGATGATGCTGGGTATATTTTAAGAAATGAATCAATGTCTTGTGTGAAGAATGCCTAATCTGTTTACATTCTGTAACTGAAGGGTGTTAGGAGATTCAGTAGTAGGACTGATACCAGAATGCTGACCGCCAGTTACACAGTTTGCGGAGTCTTCATAAGGATGTGGGGGGGCAGTGGGTGTCATTCTTCATCAGCAGATGAAAACCATAGGATCATAGGACGTAACTATGCTAATGGCCCTGAGGCTCTTATAAGCCTAGCCAAGAGTTTAGCCCATGTTTACACAAATCAGCACTCAATGCCCCTGTCCAGCAGGGACACAGGTGGAATCCCAGGGCTACATTTTCTGTTTCCCATCCAGTTGTCCAGGTTGCACTTAAAAAGGGGTAAATAGGTACTCTGCTTGATGTGGAGAGGGAGTCTGTTCCATAGATGAGGGAGTCTCTGGGACACAAATCTGTCCCGCCAACAAGTCTTGTTGATGACACAGACCAGGTTGAAGCTTCACATGTGGGTTACTCGAGTGGAGCTTGACTTGTGGATATGCAGCAGTCCTATCAAGGTGGGTCCATGATCACCTTGTATGCCAGGCAGGGGTCACCTCTGAGGAGTCTGCATGAAACTGAGTTGAGGGATAGGGCTTTTAGCCTATCTGTGTATGGTAGATGTTTGAGGCCCTGGATTCTCTTGGTGAGGAACTTCTGTGGTCTCTCCAGCTGCTACATGTGCTTTGCGAGGTACATGCCAAAAGGTGCATTGTACTCAATAATGGGCCTTATAATGGATGAATACAGGGATGTTATGACCTCCTTGTCCCTGGATGAGATACCCTTATTTATGAGGTGGGCCATGTAGAAGGCTTTCCGTACCTCAGAAGTAACATGGTGGTTAAAAGTCAGGCTGCTATCAACCTGGGTGCCCAAATCCCTCGTGACTGATTGAGTGCTTAGGACATTGTTATTAATGTGATAATTTGTGGGGATGTCGCTCTCCCCAAAGGAGATGATGATGCTTCTTTTGGTATTCAACTTGAGGCCATGTTTCTGGCACCAGTCATTTGTCTGTGTGAGACCCTCTTCGAGGATGTCCACATCACTAGGGAAAATGATGATAGCACCCAGCCTGAAGTCATCTGCAAACTTGGTTAGCCATAGGCCACTGGTTTTGGCCTGCACCTTAGAAAAGTAAATCCCAAATAACAGGGGCCCAAGACCGAACCCTGGGGTACACTGCTTGTTATGGGTCTACTGCTTGAGGTGGCTTCCCCTATCTTGACTACGTGGGTTCTATCAGTGAGCCAGTTTGCTACCCATCTGGTAACATATGGTTGAGAGAGCTTATCTATTATGCCCAAGTGGGGAATAGTGTCAAAGGCTTTGGCCAGGTCAAATTAGGCAGTGGGCACCGTCTTCCCCTCGTCTATGGCTTTGGTGACTGTCTCAAAGAAGTCGACCAAATTTAGTAGACATGACCTCCCCTTGATGAAGCCAAACTATGTGGGATCAAGTGTTTGGAGGTTGCCAATGCCCTTGTTAATGAGGTCCAGGATAATCCATTCCATGGCTTTGTAGATCAGGCTAGTTAGGCTGCTGGGTCTATAATTTCCCAGATCGGTGGACGCTAAACCTTTGTGTAAAGGGATGACAGTGGCTGTCCTCCACTCAGCTGGGATGAAGCCAGTACTCAGGCTTTGGTTGAATAGGGTACCTAATGGTGCTGCAAGTTCCTGCCTGAGTTCACATAGGATGCAGCCTGGGATGTTATCGGGTCCCATGGAGGCTGTATTGTTTGCCTTTGAGAGAGCAGTGATGACCTGTTCCCTAGATATAATGGAAGGCGGCAGGTACTGAGGATGTCCTAATTTACTGATGGGGGGACAGAGGGGTCTTCAGTGAATCTGTCAGCCAGCAAGTTTGCTATATTTACGGCATTTGTATATGTGGTGTCCTTGACCACAAGTACTGCTCCCTTTGAGGTTGTGGACATACGTGAAGAAAGCCTTATGATTGTCTCTAGTAGATGTGGCCAATTTGAACTCAAAGTTTGCTTTGGAGGATTTCACTAGTGCTCTTATTTGCTTGTTCAGGCTAAGGAGACATTGCTTCTAACTGGGCACCTGCTCCTTCTTGGTCTTGGACAGCAATTTTTTCCTTTTGTTATAGAGTTTATTTATTGCAGATGTCCACCAGACAAGTTTACTGTTCCTTGTGGATGATGTCTTAGTCCTGTAGGGTATTCCTGATTCCATGCACCTATATAAATGCTCGTATAGTGCTTTGGTGTAGGTTTAGATATTGGTGGGGGGGGGGGCTGTGAAGCTGTTTATACCATCCCTCAGAAGGCAGTAATCAGCTTTGGAGAAGTTTTTATGTCTGATCCTAGCTACAGGGGGGTTGGGGGAGATGGTGACTTTGAAAGTGACTGCTTTGTGGTCGGATCTTACCAGGGAGGATGATACTATAGGGATGCTGCATGTATCACTTGTAATTTTATATCTCTTTCAATGGGTACAAACACCCACGGTCATCCTAGTGTTAAATTAGGACCCTTATGCAAATTATGCACTACTCTATTTGTGTCTTTTACCTGCTTTTTTTAGCTTGCTAACATCATGTTTTAAACTTCTTATCATAGATTCCTTTTCCCTGTTTTTACATTCTTCCTACCTGCCATTAAAAGCTGCCAAGCAGGGAGCAGGTACCTTGTTTCTCCATTTTTTAGTATCTTTTTAAATTTAAGCACATCTAAGTCATCCTTAATAAATGATCCTCTTCCAGGAAATGTATGTCATTATCATCAACCTTGTTTGCTGTAGCATAGACTAGATCCAGGCCTGCTGAATCTAGCTTTGTTTGTATGCTTGTTGTTTGTTTGCTTGTTATTTCCCTGAAACGCTAATTCCACCTAAAATGCAGCTTTTCAGCGCTTCTGTGGATCCCTAGTGATATCTGCATTGCTTACTGTACTTATTTCCTTGTTTTACTTGAAGAAAGTTACTGTTTGTCGTTTTTGCATTTATGTTACCTGTAACACATTGCATTTAAGTTACCTGGCACTTGCTCATGAAGTCAGCACTAAAAAATGAAAAGCACTGCACCCTCACAAACTCCCCTCGAGTACCTTGTTCCCCATTGGCCCTTTTTTTCAATTATAAAGGAATTCCCAATACTATTCTAGCATGTCCAAAGGTCAGTTGTCAATCTCCTCTCCGGTCCAGCTGGTGAATCTGGGAATCTTGAGGCAATGTTACAACTACCTCATGTACACAGACAACCCTCTCCTCCTCCCAACAAGTTCCAACACATGTGAGAGATGCAACCATATAGCCAAACTGGAAGCTAAGCTCTCTCAACTCAGTACTGGCATAACCAGTCAGGAGGAGAAGGAAACCACACTCACTACAATTCCAGTCTCACATAGACCTACCACGACAGCAAACCAAACACATAAACACACAAAAACATACTCGGAGGCTCTAAATAAAAATCTGCCTAAGCAGCAGAGACCTCCAAAGCAGACACCCAAGCAACCTCTACCCCAAAACAAAACACGTGCAACACATAGCTCACAAAGCCAGTGTGCCGAACAGTCATAGCCCTTAAGGCTAAACAACACACCTGATACACTTGTAATAGGTGACTCTATCATCAGGCACACTGACATCCCGCTCACCAGGCTGAACAAGAAGGTCACGGTGAGCTGCCTGCTGGGCGCTAGGATCCACCACATAACACAAGCACTCAGGTCACTCCAAGCAAGTACAAATATGACTCAGTCATTGTCCATGCTGGTGTGAATGACCTGAGACGTACCTCCCTGGACTACATGAAAAGAGACATAGAGGAGCTCTCTGAGCATGTAGCCCAGGCCGGTATGACCCTGACCTTGAGTAGCATCTTACCCTCACCAAGAATGATGCCACAATATGAAGACAAGATGATCAATTTCAACAACTGGCTTAAGTATTGGTGTCATTCAAAGGGGATCCAATGCCTGTCAGCCTGGGATGACATGCTCGACAAGCCACGATGCTTCACTGGGGACAGCTTGCACCTGTCACCCCTGGGCTTTCGGATATTGGCAAAGGCTCTTGCAACCCCCATAGTGCCTTTTTTAGGCAAGGCTCAAAAGACAAACCCACCTCCATAGGTATCACATGGGATAAGAAACTAAGAGTAATGTTACTCAACACCAGAAGTCTAAACCTCAAGATGCATGCACTCAAAACTCTCCTTAGTATGGAGAACATCGATATCTGTGCAGTAACAGAAACCTGGTTCAAGGCTCCCGAGAGCACCCCAGCACTACCAGGTTATACCTCATACCATGCTTTTCGGCCCCAAAACTTGGACTGAACCACAAAAGGAGGGGGAGTATCAATATTCGTCAAAGATACCCACACCTCCAGGTTGGTGGCACAGCACGAAGCATCAGAGACTATCCATGTGCAACTAACAGTGGGTAAAACTGCCTTCCAGTTTATAGCCTGCTACAGACCACCCTCCCAAACCCAGGAACCCCACTCGGCCTTCCTGAGAACACTGGAAAATATGAAGGTCTCTCAAAACACCATTATATTGGGCGACTTCAACTACCCAAACATAGACTGGGAGCATTACTCTAGCTCCACCACCCTAGCCCAAAGGTTCCTAGAATTTATAAACTCAAATGCTATGGAACAACTTGTTACCACTCCCACAAGAGGGGAAAACATACTGGACCTGATCATCACCAACATGGGGACTCTATGCTCCAGACCAGAAGTGTATCCCTCACTGGTAAGATCAGACCATAAACTAATCTCACTGGATATTCACATCCCGACCCCACCCCCTGCCCAGAAAACCACAGTGAAAAACTTCTCTAAAGCAAATTTCACACTCCTCAAAACTGAGGTGGAATCCTTCAAAGCCCCCGGGCCTGTGGAAAATACAGCCCAGATCGCAAAATACTTTATAAACGCATTCTATGAACACCTTCAGGAATGCATGGATCATGCAATCCCAAATAAAACCAAGACCCAATCCTCCAAAGGCAGACGTTCTGTCTGGTGGACCCCAGCCATAAACAAACTATACAATAGAAGGAGGAAGCCACTACATGATAGAGCAAAATCCCAAAAAGGGAAGGCATCTCTGATCAGTATTAGCAAAAAGCTATGGGCACTCATAAAATCATCTAAGGCCAGCTTCAAGAGAAAAATTGCACAGGACACTAAGGATAATCCCAAGGCTTTCTTTAGTTATGTTAGGAACCTGGGTGGGAATTCCCAGATATGCTCAGAATTAGTCCAAAATGGCAAAAAATACACAGAACCCACAGACATTGCCAACATCCTAGCTGACAGGTTCAGTGCAAACTCCCCCCCCTCCCCATCAAAAGGGCAAATATCTATCCCAGCAGAGTGCTGCCCCCCTGACATCTCAGATGCTCAGGTAAGAGCTGCCCTCTCCAAAGCAAAAAACACAGCATCAATGGGACCAGACTGTGTCCCGAGCTGCGTCCTACATGAACTCCAAGAAGAACTAAACTCAAACATAAAACTACTGTTCAATCTCAGCCTTACTATAGGATATGTACCCAAAGAGTGGCATACAGCAACAGTGGTCCCTCTCCACAAAGGTGGTGCCTCAACGGATCCTGGAAACTATCACCCCATAAGTCTGACTAGCTTGGTCTGCAAAGCTATGGAAAGGATCATCATGGACCTCATAAATAAAAATATTGGGGACCTACAGACACGGGATCCTACCCAGTTTGGCTTTGTTAAGGGCAGATCCTGCCTCTTAAACCTGGTCAATTTCTTTGAAACAGTCACCAAGGCCATTGACGAGAGGAAGGTGGTCCACACAGCCTACCTGGACCTCGCAAAAGCCTTCGATACAATACCCCACTCGGACATTATAGATAAGCTCACCAGCTTAAATATAAACCCCTACATCACTAGATGGGTTGCAAACTGGCTCAAGGACAGAACCCACATGGTTAGAATTGTTGGAGCCATGTCAGACTCCAAACCAGTTACAAGTGGCGTCCCACAAGGCTCAGTCCTGGGACCTCTCTTGTTCGGTATATATTTCTCAGAGGTACAGGCCAACACGGAAGGACTGTGGCTGACCAAGTTCGCAGATGACTGCAAACTGGGCGCCATAATCGACTCTCCAGCCGACACAAGCATCCTCCAAAAGGGCCTCAAAGAAACAGACAACTGGTGCCAGAGCCATGGCCTCAAGCTAAACGCCAAAAAGTGTATAGTCATCCCCTTTGACAAAAACAAAGCGCCCACAAATTACCACATAGGTGGTAATCCATTAAGTACAGAAGAAGTAATTAGGGACCTGGGGACCCAAGTTGATAGCAATCTCTCATTTGATAACCACGTGGCCAAAGTGGTTAGAAAAACATTTTATATAGCCCACCTAATCATGAAGGGATTCACATCTAGATCAGGGGAGGTGATCGTGCCTCTTTTCTCATACCTCATCAGGCCCATAATTGAGTACAATGCCCCTTTTGGGATGTACCTTACCAGACACCTGCAGCAACAGGAAAGACCCCAAAAGTACCTCACCAAGAGGATCAAAGGGCTCAAACAGATGCCATATGCTGCCCGGTTAAAGAAACTAAAGCTCTACTCAGTGACATACCGCCTGCTCAGAGGCGATATGTGCCTGACGTATAAAACCATGTCCAACCCGGAATTAATGGACATGCTGCACCTCAGAAAATCCAAATCCCATCGAGCTACTCGCTCGAGAGACTTGAACCTCATCACTGAAATAAATAGGACATGCTGGAGGGACAGATTCATAACCCAGAGGCTCCCTTCACCCTGGAATAAAATCCCAGTCCAGGTTAGGCAGAGTCCATCATTGACTCTCTTCAAGAGGAATTTTGATGAGTGGATGGGAGATCATAGGTTTACCTCGGATATCACTTCTGTGTCACTGTTAGACAGAGTCACAGTATACTAACCTCGAAAAAGGGCATAGCAAAATTAATTTAAAATGGGTGGCGAAAGCCAAACACACTCTGGCTAGGCTTATAAATGCCCTAGGGCAGATAGCCTAGTATGAACCTATGAACCTATCATCAGCTCCTTCCTCCAATTTTCTATATGGGGTTGGGGTTTCATGTCAACTGTTGTCATTCCTCTCGCTCTATTCAGTGCCACTCTTCTAGCTTCTTCAACACTCATGGCTACCTGTTACAGGTCTTCTCTTGCACAATCCTTCCACCTCTTTGCTGCATGTCTTTGTTTCCTCTTGCCTTCTTCTTGTCTGTCCCAATTATTATTCACCAGATTGTCTTCTGCTTTTCTGCACATATACCCAAACCATCACAATCTTTTCTGATCTTCCTGCAATTGGAGCTACTTTGGCTTCTGCTCTTATGCCCTCATTTCTTTGTCTGTCCCAAAATGTGTATCCTACCACCCATCTCAGACACTTCATCTCCAACTTCTAGCTTGTTCAACTGCTTAGCCTTTACCATCCAGATTTCTGTACCATACCGCAGCTTTGGTCACACCACTGTTTTGTACACCTTACCTTTCTGCTTCTTTGGCATTTTTCTGTCATATACTATACCTGACACTCTGTGCCAGTTGGCTGCAGCCCTTCTAATTATGGCTTTGACCTCCTCATTCAGACTTCTAATCTCAACAACTCCTCCCAGATACTCAAAGCTGTTAACCTGTTCCACTATTTTCCCTTCTATCTCAGTTCTCAGCTTCTTCTGATTTCCCCATTTGCTACCATTACAACTGTCTTACCTGTATGCAGTTTAATTCTGTGTGCCTTCTGTTTTGCATTCCATTCCCCTATCCATTGTTAAAGTCCTTGAGCAGAGTCTGCCTGTAATGCCACATTGTCTGCATACAGCAACTTCAATGATTTGCCCCCTCTGACCTGGTTGCAAATTTAGTCTATCACCAGTATGAACAACAGTGGGCTCAGAGGTGATCCCTGTTGCATACCCACTCCCACTAGGAACCTCTTTGTGAGATGGAACACTTTTTATACTTGAGTCATTGTGTCCTTGTACATAGATTGCACTAATTCTTCCAATGTTTCTAGGACTTTGAACCACCACAGGACTGCCAAAATCAGCTTTCTTGGGACCTTGCATATGCTTTCTCCAAATCTAGGAATTCCTAGTTGAACTATTTCCTCATCCCTAGGTTTTTCTCAACTATCTGTCACTGCAAACATCTGGTCAGTTGTGCTGCCTTCTAATCTGAATTCCAACTGCTCATCTCCCATCTTATTTCAATTATTCTGCTATTTGTTTATCAATTACCCTCTCTAGAACTTTCATGCAATGTGACAGGAGTTTGATACCTATGTGGTGCCCTCATAAATGTCCCCTAGTCCTCACAGATACTGTTTTGAGGTGCTGCCATTCTTCTTCAATTTCAGCTATTTCCTCTTCTTCTTCTTGTGGTGCTAGAGCCCTGAGTAATTCCTTGAACTATTGTGCTTTCTCTCCAGTCAACTTCCAGGTCTTCAATCTGGTCTCTGTGGACCGTAGAGCCTTCTTTGACTGCTGCTTGCAGATGATTGTGACAACAAAAGGTTTACATACCTCTCAACCTCTTTGTGCAAGAAATCTAGACAAAGCCTAAAACATGGAGGGACAAAGGCCCAAAAATAGGGATAGAATTTAAATACTGCTTATCTTAACTTTGAAAGTTGCTAAAATGACAGCATTTTTGTAAGCATGCATTTTCTGATAGATATGAACTTTGAAACTCAAATATATGTCACTATTTAGTGACTTCAACAATCAGTGATATGTCAGAAAACCATAAATTTTATGAGCAACAGACCAAAAATATGAGGCAAAAGTCTGGGCATTATGCAAAAATCTGAAAAGCTGAGAGATAGGGTGGTTTATGCTGTGGGCTGACTGTTTCATGGGGGATAACTCTGCAATCGCTAATTCTACCCAAATGCCTTTTCCTTACAAGGAGGAGTCTACCTGAGCTGCATGTTGCTCACTCTTCTATGTGATCTTGTGACCGTCTTTCTTTCTGAACCATGTGTTTGCTACTATCAGGCCATTTGCCAGACAGAAGTCTAGGATGGCCTCTCCTTCTTTATTCCTGCTAACCCACCCATCTGGACCCAGGCAGTCCTCATATCCTGCTCTGTCAGTCCTGAAATGTGCATTCAGGTCAACCGTTATCAGCTTCAGTTCATGTTGTCCTGCTTTAAAAGGCTATTTTATTTATTTATGCTGTCTGAATGCACTCTTTCCTCACTATCACAACCCTGCTGTGGGGCATAGGCTGATATTGTGAATACTGCCCTATCATTTGGCTGGAGTCTGATTGCCATAAGTCTGTCACTAATTTTGATGATATCCCTCACTGCCTTTTGAAGTTGCTATCTCATCTCAATTCCAACACCATTTCTAGTCTGTCCACCTCCTCCTGAGTAGTAGACTCTGGATCCCAAACCAAGTAGCTTTACTGCACTGCCCTTACAGCTTGTGTCCTAGATACAGAGGTTCATAGTTTCATAGGTAAGTACTAGGCTAGCTGCCCTTGTAGGCCATTTTAAGCCTAGCCAATTTCCCATTTTGTGCTGAAAATAACGCTCTCTTTGGTGACAAAAAATCTCTGAAAATCCATATGAAGAAAGTTGGAGTGTAAAAGGCTTCAGAGATTTTTTGTCACCAAAGAGAGCTCCTTTGGTTATCCCAGTGAAACTTTTGGATAGCTATTCATTCTTCAAAGCTTGGCAGATACGCCCCCTGATGGGGAAAATCTTCCACTAATTTTACTTTTCTGAGATTTATTTTCAAATAAAAAAAAAACAAAACAAGAGGAAAGTGTACAAAAGTCCCAGTGGTCATTTTTGGATGGGAGCATCCTTGGGGGATCCTCCTGGGGGAAGAATAATAAAATTATTTGCTGCATTTGAAGTTGACCAGGGATATAAACAGGTCAGAGCAGTGCTTACCCACTGATGAACTACTGTTTAAGCTATCATTGGACTGAGAGAATACTCATGTGGCATTAGGAGACAGTGGTTAAGCCAGTGTGTTAGGAGACTGCCTGATCCAGGATACCAGTGGCTACAAGAAAGTAACAGGGGGTAGTAGCCCATTCCCATACTCTCATGACCCCCCCCCCCAAAAAAGGATATGAATGAGTTTCTCCATGTTAAGGTATCAAACCATTGCCATGCTGTTGATTTGCATGGTAACTGCACCAGAGAAGAAAGTCTTAAAAAGCTTGTAGAGCCAAAAGGACCATCTTCATTTCCAAAATGTTAATATGCAATATGCCTAGGGCTGCATGCTCCACAAAACGTTCCCCTAACTCACAGCAGGTGCATCCACTAAAAAAAAAGATAGGCCATGGAAGAGTATGCTTAAAGACAGGTCAAATAGCTCCAGCCATCAAGTATGATGTTCTTTGCACTTCTTGAAGAGCAAAAAGAGGAACATGCAAGCAGTCTGTCAGCTGGATCCACTGAGCCTTGAGGATCCATTGCAGAACCATTATGAAAACTCTTGCATTTTGTACCATGAAAATTGTAGAAGCCATCGGGTACAATGCATTAAGGCAAAGAGATCTGGGTACCACTCTGTTGTTGAACATGCATAGGACTGTTTCCTTGATCAGCAGAATACTGTCTAGAGGTAGAAAAGCTTTGCTATAAAGGGTGTCCAAAGTTCAGTTTATGAAGATTATGGACTGAACTTTTTTCAGCTTGGATTTTGAAAGGTCAAGAGTGTTGAAGCAAACCTCTGGAGGCAATCAGGCTTTGTGATGAATGGGCTGCCAGCAGCCAGTCATCCTGTTAAGAAAATACCCTAGATTCTTACAGTTGAAAGGTTGCTGTATGTATGGAAGTACATTTGGTGAACACCGTGGGAGTTTTGGTGAGATAAAAGGGTAATGTCCTGAATTCTCAGTGACTGGATCCAATATAGAAGAAAAGGAACTCCTGGACTCCTTGGCCATTTTGGTGTGAAGAGAGGGATCCTGGACGTCCACAGTGCATATCCACTCCCCTTCAGTGACCATCTAAAAGAGTATTTTTGACAATATGAAGATTTAGGTCTCTTAAACTGAAACTAAGCCTGAAAACCTGATTATTTCTGAGTACAAACAATAATCATGAAGAAAATCCTTACCCTCTCTTGTTTGATACAGCCTCTCAGATACCTCTCTTTGACAAAGGTTCTGAATGACTGAGCTCATGTCAGCCTTGTGACAGGGAAGACTGTGGATGTCAAAGGGAGGAAATGTATTTAAAATAACTGGATATTACATCCCTTGCATACCTACTACATGTGATGGCTTCCCACACAAACAGATGGAAAAACAAATGGACTCCAGCAGCCATCAGAGTAGACAAGCCGTCAAGGGCTGAGGAATTGTCCCTATGAAGAAGTACCATGTGATCCTTGACTTTCTTGCTGAGAACCACCCCATCTTCTGGGGCCATGGGCATTCTAAAAATTACTCCTGCCTTTGAGGCACTTCCAAGAACTTGTGAAATCACCTTGTTGCATGCAGTGGTATGAAAGCATATGGGAGTTGTAGTCTGTTCTTGAATATGGCTGTTAAGGAGTCTGGAACTTAATTCCGGCTTTGGTGAGCTGTTGCCCTCACTTTCTTGCTTTTCATGTTTGTCCTTTTCAGACTAATCAAATGGCAAGGGACCATCAGAAAGGGCATTCATGAACTGGGAATCTGAGAAGAAGAGCAAGACATATTGCTGAATGGTAAGGCAGGCATTATTTGAATTTTTTTTTTAATAGCAGAAACTATCAATGGATGACAAGGAAAAGTACCATTGTAGAAGCAGCTTCCAAAAACTCTGACTTGAAAACTTAAAAAAATTGAAAACATCATACTAAATACACCATAAAAAAATAGAAAAGCTTGAGGTCTGACCCGAATCTGTGAAAATGTAGGGAAAGTACTTTCAGAATTTGAAAAGGAAAAGACAGCCTGGGGTTGTTTGCAGTGACTGTCTTCAATTGCAACTGAAGATATCTAGAGGATGGGACCTAAGGCACTTAGGATCATGGGTTAAGAGGTGGAGCTTCAGTAGCCTGTGAAGGTTGTAGTAGCCCAGCTGACTTAGAGTTACTGGTCTAAATCCTAGTACTGAAGGAACTACAGTTCTCTGCTGCATCAGACAATAAGTTACTGTATAAACTGCCAAACAGCATTGCTGCATTTTTTTGAGATATTAAGTGTAAGAAGGTTTCATTTAGCTATAGATAAGAGAGTTGTGAAGTCCTTTTGTAATTGACTTTGTGCTGCATCAGAAAATGGGCCCTCTCTATGTAGTATTATGTTATCAGGATACAAGGTAATATTACCTGGGGAGATAAATGAGTGAGTGTAGTTAGTGAAAATGAAAATAGCACGTGCCCCAGAAAAGACACTTATGAGACTCCTGCTGTATTGTGAAGCTAATTATTTTTGAAACAGTTCATGGTGTTGTACCTGAAACCTACATCTTGAAGTGCTTTTAGTAATATTCAATGAATGACACTTTCAAATGCTCAGTTTGTCTATAAATATGGCACCTGTTAAGACACCCCTTTTCCATAAGTGCATTTTGTCTACTGTTGTATAAATTGCAGTTATAGCATTATATCCATTTTGAAAACTGTGCTGGGCATCTGTGCAAAAGCTACATTTGTGTAAGTGTTCAAATAGATCACTGTAGAGTATTTTTCAAGTGTTTTTGTGAGTGGCTAGAGATTGGAAATTGGGCAGTATAGACTGGAAGGGAGCTGACTTTTAAGAATGGCAATGATGCCTATGGTGAGGGAAAGGTTTAAGGTATACAAGGAAGACCAAGAAGTGGTCTTGAGCTCATTCTTAGGAATGTTGGCTGCATGCTGTTTTTGTCTGGTTGTCTTCCATATTTAGCTTTTCTAGGGCTTTTCAGACTGATCTAGGAGAAATTTGTTGAAAGGAGACTGGAGATAAATGGGTTGGGGATGCTCTCACGGGGTTTGTAGGAATAACTGTTGGTGTGAACTGAAGTTTGGGATGTAGTGTGAGAAGGAGAAGGAAGAAGCAAGGGAGGAGGTGGGGGATTGGAAATGGCCAAGAAATTCAGGTGTAGATTGGAAGATTTATAGATAGTGGAAGGACTGAAGTGCTTATTAATGTTTTGAGTTTTTGTAGAATGGGAATGGTCGCTTTTGTAGTGGAGGCATTGTTTGTATGTAGTTTTTTTTTTATTTTTTATTTTTTTTTTGCTTTTGAAGTAAGAGATCCCTCTATTGTAGTTTTCCAAAAAGATGCAGCTTAGAAGGATTCAAAGTTTTGAGCACAAATAGGTTGATTTTGTTTCTTTTATTTGATGTTCACAATTTTATTTCTACCAGACAAGTAGAATATATGGTGGTTAGGATTCAGGGTAGATATCCAAAGTTTGTCTTTAATTAAATTTATTAGCATACTGTTTATCCAGGGGCAATTCTAATATGTTGCACTTTTTTAGATATTGGGAAATGATTATTAAGAACATCTGAAGTAATGGCATTAAATAATTGTTGGTTGCATGGTAAACTGGGGATCAGTTGGTGCTACTAAAGTCTGAAAGTATGACACCCTTATATTCTGAGACAAATCTGCTTTCATTAATATGGGGAGCAATAGATGTTTTTTTTTTTTTTTACAGAGAGTATAGTTTGAATACGTAGGTGATCATTAAGGCTTTATGGGAAGCAGGTAATATTTCTGATATGATTTGTAATATTGATAAGGTCAAACAGAGAATTATTACCTGAGGAAGGGGTATGTTGCAAAGGTGATTTAATGAGCTGACAGAGATTGTACTGGGAGAGACAAACTTGTTTATTTCCACCCCTTTTGGACAGTGGCAATTAATGTTTAAGTTAATTATTATTATGTTATTTCTCTTGCATAATTTAGGGATATCAGACACTATTGTTTCAAATAACTGTATTGAGACTAGCAATGGCATGTATGCTACTGCTACCAGGAGTTTAAAATTTTAGATGATTTTGAGTGATATAAGGGACCATCTCATGGATGATTTGGATTTTGATGTTGTGGACAGTAAGACAGGCAGTAATTTTGGATATTTTTATTACTAGTAGCTTTGCGCTGTCCCCAGTTTTGTGACCTACTATGTTAAGGAAAATGTAGAAAGTATTGTTGATAGATGTTGAGTAGCAGTAGTAACATTTTAGGCATGTTTCTCTGTCAGCTATGTCTGGGCTGTTATCTGATATCCATTGTCCCATGCAGTCTACTTTGTTCATTATACACTGGGTGTTTATAAGACAGACTTTTATGCCTCTCTCTGTAGAAGGGATTTGTATTTCCACTGAGGGGAAAATGGTTGCAAAACTCCCCAGTTTTGTGAC
This sequence comes from Protopterus annectens, assembly GCF_019279795.1. Taxonomy (NCBI): domain Eukaryota; kingdom Metazoa; phylum Chordata; order Ceratodontiformes; family Protopteridae; genus Protopterus; species Protopterus annectens. Next base: position 1,995,234,365 of record NC_056733.1, on the reverse strand, counting down.
CTACTATGTTAAGGAAAATGTAGAAAGTATTGTTGATAGATGTTGAGTAGCAGTAATAACATTTTAGGCATGTTTCCCTGTCAGCTATGTCTTGTCTGTTATCTGATATCCATTGTCCCATGCAGTCTACTTTGTTCATTATACATTGGGTGTTTATAAGACAGACTTTTATGCCTTTCTCTGTAGAAGGGATTTGTATTTCCACTGAGGGGAAAATGGTTGCAAAACTTTAATGACAGTGTGTGAAGGTGCAGTAGGTCTTTCCTTAGTAGCAGTGCTGTGAGCATGTTTGTTGAGGTGTTTGGGGAGGTTGCCAGGTAAGCGTGAACATGTTGCAGGAATGGGCTAGGGATAGACTCGACAACCCATGTGATGTTTAGTTTTAGAAGAGAGATATACTGCAAAATGAGGAGCTTCTTTAACTATTTTGATATTAGAGGGAAGAGCTTAAGTGATAATTTCATTTAATTTATACACTGTTTTCTGATAAGGGATGCATCTAAGTTGAGTCTATATGGCAGGAAGATGAGGGATGCATTTTTATTTGGAAAAGATTGTTTTGACTAATGAGGAGGGATATGGTTGACGGTTAGCACTGTAGAAATGTAGGCAATGGAATGATTCAGTGTTATACATATAAAGACAATAGTATGAATGTTGCTATTAAACTAAGTTTTGGTCTACTGTTATAAGAAGTTTGACACAACTGGAGAATTTATTTTATAGTATGTATTTTCGATGAAGAGCTATGTCTACATCAAAACCTAAAAAAAAAGTTTTTCTTCTTGCAATTCATGTACACAAAGTTTAAAAAATGGCATTGCCCATTTAAGTGTTAAGAGGAACAGGGCTAATTTTAGAAATAAGCTGTCTAGTGACACACTGCCAGAAAACAGAGTCAGCAAGATAGACTTAATGAAATAAGGAGGTCAAGTCCTATTCTCCCCTTGTAGGAAAATAGACCATCAGGGTATAACTTTGCTGCATTACATTGCTCAGGAGTTTGGTGTCTCATCTCCTACAGATATCAGTGTCTTAATTAAGATATGGATAGTTGTAGTTAACCATTTGAACAAAAATATATTACACTCAAAAGTTAGTAAAGGCAGTGCCAAACAGTTCATATTCTTTGAATGCAAGACACCAACTCATATAATAACCAACAAATGAGACAGCAGTACGTCTAAGTAAGCATTTAACAACTAGGCCGTATGCTTCATCACTGTTAAAACTGTAGTGAGGAACATATGTCGTTAATGACATATATCGAAATCACTCCATCATTTCACAAAGTTCTATAATTATGATAGCTACCAAAGTATAGAATATAAATACGGGGTTTCTCAGTTGCAAATCAAGTCTCAATTATAACTGCAATGGCACCATTTTCTGAAGACACAGATTATTCATATCCAGTAATTTTATTGTTAAGGTTTCTTACAGTACTAAAATGTTTAAACTATGTAAAAATCTTAATAATAGTAGTGGAAGGGAGAAGCAGCATCAACAAACACACCACATGGGGAATGTGGTACCATACTTACCCTGCTGGTATCAATAACAGCAGAACTTAAAGTGAGAGTTGAATTGTTCCCACTTTAATATACTGAAATGCAGCTTTGACACTGCATTAAACTAAAGACCTTGGGCCCATGTGGCTATTCTATAATCCTCTTCAACTTACACAGGAGACATTTGTGCTAAGTATCCTTTGGGGAATAGTTCTACAAAAGTTTGGCAGATCAGAAGATGAAGGGTTCCTTCTGCTACTGACTGTCTCTTTTGAAAGTATTAGAAAAACTTAAATATTTCTTCTTTTTCTTTTCTTCTGTGTCTTTTTCTCCCTGATGCCTACTGAAAGTACAGTTTTGTAGACAACATAACCATGATTGCAGATGTTGTGGTCACTGTTGCATGCATAAGTTATAGGGATCTCTGCTACTGGCTGTCTGACATCCAGCCTCACATTCAAAGTTGAGCACTCTTCCACCATACCTGGCTGGTACCATCTTATCTTGGATGTCTTCATGTAAGCAGTATATAAATGGTGCCTGTCTATGCCATCTTTGAGTCTTTCCTGCCCACCAAGCAGGACAGCGCTATGTCTACCTCAGAAATTACTAGCTGGGATTGTCCCATGGATGTATCACGTGACATTCAGGATTCAAGATCTCCTCAGTGAAACTAAACAAGGACAGTAGGGGAACAAGATTATAGGTGTGAGGCAGGATGGATTATATGGGTATTCACTTCATCCCCTAATGGATCCAGCCCAAAAGAGGGGATGGAGAGAGGAAAATATGACTCTAACAGTGATCACACTTGAATACCACAATTATAAGTTGACTAAACAATTGCACTACATTCTTCACGGGTCACTGTTATGGTCAAAACTTCTAGAAAAGATTACCAAAGCTGATCCAATCCAGGTATGATAATTGGCAGCTGATTGGATGAGGAACAGAGGATGCCCTTCAGAATAGCAGATATAAAGCCAGCCCTTGCTCCTGATATCACATCCAGCCTCTAGTGTTTTGAGAAAGTGGGAAGTGAGGAGCAAGTAGAGGCTTCTGAAGTGTCTTGGGCACCAAACCCTTGCCAGAATGTAATAGAAATTACAGTACTCCTTTTGAAATGGCGACTGACTTTTTTTTTTTTTGTGTGTGTTTCTAATTAAATAGTACCTCAGCTGTCTCTGCATATCTAGGGACTGCAGGATGCTATCACTCTTATTCAGGGGATTATGGAAGAAAAGTGGGAGCCCAATAGCTTAGTTCAGGGTTACCGCTTTAATGACATTTGGCATAAAGGAAGAGTTAGTGTGCAGTGAAAACTTGTCTATATGGAATGGCAAGAACGGTTCTTTGTGCATGAGGGCCTTTAGCGCAGAGTCTCTTCTAGCAGGGGTTATATTTATCAGGAAAAGGGTTTTCCATGTGAGAAAGTTTTAGAGATACCAAGGCAGTTGGTTCAAATGGGAAATAAGATCAGCTTTTCAAAACAAAATTTAGGTCCCAGGATGAGACCACTTTCTTGCTGGGAGTAGTCAGATGGAAGATGCCCTTCAGGAATGCATCACTGGATGCCAATTGGGAGTCTGCAGGCAGGTAAGCAGGTAAAAATAGCTGAGAGATGTATCTTTACAGAAACCTATGTTAAATCTGAAAAGAACATCTTAGATAGATAGTGAAGAACCACTAGCAAGGTTATTTATTTGCTCGGGGTGCTTGGGGTGCTGCTTCTGCCTTTGGAACCAGAAGGAACATCCTTTCTATTTAAGAAAGAATTGTTAATGGAGTAACCCACCGGACACAGAGTCCTTTTTCAGTGATGACCTGGGAAAAATATCCAGATAAATATGATTTCCTTGTACTTGGCCTTCTAGTTTCCTTTATAATTTTTAACATCCGTCCACACCCCCTTTACCCATTTTTGCACACATTCTCAATAAAAACAGTTGGTCAAACTGGTCAGCTACTACCATCTTAGATTTTAGGAAAGCTCTAAAACATATATCAAAGATTTATTTCAGGGTCAGTGTTTTAACAATAATGGCTAATCCTGCACTCACCAGACCATACTGTCACTCAGATCCATTTTCTTCTTTTACACCCATGACACACATTTTTTCCAAGTTTTTCTGTACTTCCATATATTCTTCTCCTTCTCCCAACAACCCACATCCCATGCCTTAACTTAGTTACATTTATTACATTCTAACTTTTCTCACCTTTATGTATAACTTTTCTCACCTTTATGTACTCTCTCTTATTCACTTATTTATATTTACCACTTTTCTCTGCACTTTATCCCACTCCCCCTTTTCCCTTTACTCAGCTGTAGCCCCAGGTAATTATGCCTAAACACTAGCTCTGACTACTGTATTATATCTCATCTAAGTTCAATAACTATTTTTCTCTAAATCAGTTTTTGATTATAATTATTAATAAATGCTGCAATAGACTTTGTTTATAATTATTAATGTTTATTGTGACTATTGGACTGTATGTATCGCTTAACAACATATTTCTTGTTTTTACTACCATTGTAACTTCTACCATCAGTTGATCCAGGACCTGCCTGGAAAGGTTCTACTGGCTAGTGCACTTATTCAAAGGTCCATACACCTAAATACTTCATTTTAGGCCCCATAAATATGGGTATTTTGGAACCAATTCATATGTGGGAACACAGTTTACTACTACCGCCTGTTTTATCTTCATTTGTTTTATATCCTGAAAAAAAAAATAATCTGTCTCAAAATGTTCCACAAGACTGAACTATAATTTTCTACATTTATCAAGTACAACATTTTATCACATCAAAAAGGCTATTTTTTTCTTGAGTATCACACCAGCTATCCCCTTAAATTTGTGAGTCCCTTTTCCTTGTCAATGGTTCTAAATATAAGACAAATAAAAGTGAAAAAGTAAACCCCTACATGGTTCCTCTGTTCAGACACAGATTTGTCAGAAAGGAACCTTCCCACTTTGATTTTTATCTCTGGCCCTTCATATATCTCCCTTAATCCCATTATTCTATCAGGAAATGCAAAAGCTGCCCTTGCCCTGGTTATAAAATCTCAGCAAACTGTACTGAATGCTTTTGGAGTAGTCCAAGGTACATTTCTGTGCCCTCTATATTTCCTCCCGCATTTGTGTCTGCATCAGATAGCCATCCAGGTAAGGGTAGACGTTGATGCCCTTGGTCCTGCTATGTCAGTAACTTTAGGAATTGCTTGTGTCTTTTTGAAATAGGGATGTGAAGTTAAGCACCATGAGATCTAAAGTCACCAGTAGTGTCAGAGAACTCAGCAAGAACAAGAAGATCTGTACGACAATCATCTTGAATTTTGGAATTCTTAAGACTGTTGACAAGTCTGAAATGGGTCTCATTCAACAATATTTACTTGAGATAAGGAACAGCTTAGTAAAATCCTTCACCCTCCTGCCTACAGGGAACTGGCTCTATGTTTTCTTGTAGCAGCATTTTTGCAAAGGGATGTAGAGCTAGATGTTCCTTGTCTTTTGGTAAAGGCATAATTCTTCTTTTTTACAGTTTAGATGCAAACTGTATATTGTACCTTCTGCAGACCAACTGGTCTGTATTTTTGACTGATGATGGTTGAAAGCGATCAGCCTCTCAGCTATCCTGGGACTGTGAGGAAGAGGTTTAAGGGTAAAGGGTTGAGACTGTGGGATTTGGGAAGATAGGGGAATTTGGTGGAATCACAGCTGCTCTCTGCTGGTGGCTGAGTCCTGAAGGCCTTCAAACCTCCCTCTCTCTTACCGTTGTCATTTTCTTTTATGTGTGGCCTTCCTATTTTCTTTTTGCTGCTTGCCTCTTCTCTGCCTTCATTAATTAGAGGGGTCATTTTGTTATGTTTTAAAATAGTAGAGTGAAACAAGTTTTAACTAACTTTATTGCCTTCCCTTTATTCTCCATTGTCTTTTAAAGTCATTATAAAGCTTCATCAGCCTGGTCAGCCTATATTTCAGTAAGAATGTCCCACTTTAAGCATCTTAAAACACAACAACCCTAATAACTGACCATGTTTTTATATAGTGATCTACGTCAAAGCACTATTTTCTGCAACTGCAATAGAGTTATAGAAAGCAGTCTTAGTCTTAAAAAATTGAACTACTGTTGTCATGCTCAAGGATTATGGTTTTGATGAAGTGTTAGTATGCTGCAGTATAACAAATTTTATTTATTTTATTTGGAGTTTGTTAACTGGGAAAGTCCACTGGGCCAATATGAGCCCTTTTTCAATGGAGGCCAGGGGAGAAAAGATCCACAATAAATATGTACAAAAATCGGCAAGAAATAGTAATAAAAAAATCAATACAGTAATAGTTTACTTGTATATACAAAAAAGAGATATACAAGAGATTAATGCATGAAGTAAATAAGCTGATAAGCAGTAGTCACAGATATGATACAATAAAGTTATTGTTACATCAGCAGTAAAAGAGCTATAGAAGAGGTAATGCAAGAGGTAAATAAGCTGATAAGCAGTAGTCACAAATATGATACAATAAAAGTCATTGTTACATCAGAAGTACAGAATCCTGAAAAATACAGTAGTCAAAACATATTATGATACAATAAAAGTCATTGTTAAATCAGTAGTATAGAACCCTAACAGGGGGAGTATAGTTAGTATAAAATATGAGAGGCAGATTACATCTCTGAAATAGGGAAGGCAGTAGGACAAGGTGTAGGAGGAGGAAAAGCTAGGATGGGTGAGAGCAGAAGCATTCCCATGTAGAGGAGAGATGAGAATGGAGCAAGGCCTTAAAGGAGGACAGATTCTGTGTAATACGGATGTGGGGAGGAAGTGAGTTCCATTTACTTGCAAGGGAAAAGGATAGAAGTTGTTACCCAGGGGTACGTGATGGCATATGCACTGCAAGAAGATTTTGGTCATTAGATCTGAGGGTTCAGTGAGGAAGATGCATAGTGAAGACAGAGGAGAATGAGGGGCTTTGAGAAGGGTTGAAAATAAGCTTGTGGGCAGTGGTGAGTTGGATGAAGGATAGATAGTTAGGGAGCGCAAGACAGTTCAAAGAGTGTAAGGAGTCACAGTGATGGGAAGAGTATTTTGAGCTGGTAGGAAATTTGGCAATTTTATTGTAACAGGATGCTAGTTTAGTTTTGAGGGTTGCTTGCAGGTTGGTAAGGAGAGCTGCATACATAAGGGAAGGGAGGAGATAGGTGGTAGAGAGGGTAATCAGAGTTGAGGGTGTGAGATAGTGATTGGGGCAGTAGAGCATTCCTAGTTTTTGGTGGGTTTTCTTAATGTTGGTTTGAGGGTGAAGGTCAGATTTTAACTGTTCATCAATAAGGACGCCTAAAAGCTTAGTTTGACAGACTATTTCAAGGGGAGTTTTATTTTGGCTGACTATAGAAAAGGTGTTTGTGTCTGTTTTGATATTTTTAGAAGAGGTAAAGACCATGATTTTGGTTTTGGATGGATTAAGAGCTAAATGATTAATGTGCATCCATATCTCACTGCTACTGAATGCGGATTGTGTTAGTTGTACAAGCTTAGGAAGGGATTCTGCAGAGCAAATAATGGTTGAGTCATCAGTGTATTGTACTAGTTTGGCATTGGGTAGGCACTGGTGGAAGTCGTTAATGAAGACATTGAATAAAAGTGGACCCAGGATGAATCCCTGGGGACACCAGTGTGAGTGTTAACGTAGAGGGAAATTTAATTATTCCATTTGCTGGCTTGTTGTCAATCTGAAAGATAACTGGAAAACCAATTCAGAGAGGAAGAAGTGAGATTAAGCTGGAAGAGCTTAGAAAGAAGTAGGCTGTGGGATATTGTATCAAAGGCCTTAGAAAGGTCTAAGAGAAGAGCGGATATGATATTACCAGAATCAAAGGGGTGGTTGATATTTTCAAGAAAGGATATTAAGGCTGAGGTGGTGCTGTGTCCAGATATAAAACCATGTTGTGATGGTGTAAGTAAGTGGTTATCAAGTAGGTAGGGTAGAACTTGAAGGTGAATACATTTTTCAAGAATTTTTGAGAGGGGGGAAGAGGATGGCAATCGGACGGAAATTGGAGATGTCGGTGTTGTTACCTCTTTTGTATAGGGAATGATAAAGGCTTTTTTTCAGAGGAGGGATATGTAGGATTCTTGTATAGAATGGTTTATTAATATACTAATGGGGAGTGCGATGCCATCTGCAGCTAACTTAAGGAAGTTATCAGCGGTGTTGGAACATGGTTTTAATTTTTGGAGGAGTTTTTTTTAATTGTGGAGACTGGGATGGGTATGAAGGAGAAGAAAGAGGGGTGGGAGGTAAGGGGGTAGAGGAAGAGTTGTGGGTAATAGGAGTGGAGCAATGGGTCGAGTTTGGAGGGAAAGCGTCTATGAAGGAGTTGAATTTGGAGGCTGTAATGTGGTCAGGGGAGCTAGGGTCAGGGCAGGGATTATTCTTCCGGCCAGAATTGAGGAGGGAAGTGATACTATTCTAGAATTGTTTGGGATTGGATTTGTGACAGTTTTGAAGCTTAGAGTAGTAGGATTTACAGTCAGAGACAATTAGTTTTTTAACTTTATTACGAAGCTGTTTATATTCAGTGAGGGTGTTGGGTGTTTTATGTTTTTGATAGAGTTTCCATGATTTGTCATGAGAATGCATAAGGGATAATGTGTCTTTAAAAAGCATGGGGCATTAATGGATTTTTGCTATTTTAGTTCTGGAAGGAGCACAGCAGTTTAGTAAGTTAGTGAAAGTAGTGTTAAAGTAAGTCACAGCATTTTCAAGAGGAAGAGTTTTCAGAGGGCTCCAGTTCATGAGTTTCAAGCTATCAGAAAAGGATTGTGGGTTGACGTTTTTGAGGTTGTGGGTTAAGATACAGTTGTGTTGTAAGTCTATGGTGGAAGGGGTGTGGCAGATGAAGGCTGGAAAGTGATCGCTGAGAGAATCGGGCAAAGTGAGATATTATTAGGGTGGGAAACTAAGATCTAGTCCAGAATGCTACCTGAAGGATTATCTTTGTTGGGTCTAGTTGGAGAATGAACTACTTGTGAGAAGTTGAAAAGGCTGATAGTCAATGAGGAGGTGGTTGACTGAATAGTGGACCAGTTAATGTTAACGTCTCCTAAGATGATTGTTTTGTTGGTAATATTAGTGGAGAACCAGGAAAGCATGTCTTCAAGAAGGGGAATGTTGTTTCCAGGAGGGATATAAAGAGTGGCTATGGCTATGTTTTTGTGGTTGTTTATTTTCAGGAGGGCTAGAGATATTTCTGCTGTACTGAATTTTGGTATATGGTTAGTATAAGGAATTACTGTTGGGGAGGTGAAATAAGGTAGTGCTACTTCACCTCCTTTCTTTAGGGTTCTGTCATTTCTAATAATACTATAGGTGGGGGGGTGATTTTGGAGTCTTTTAGGTGTGGTTTAAGCTATATTTTGGTTACTGCTAATATGTTAGGGTGGTTATGGGTGAGTCAGGTGTGGAAGATGGGGAGTTTGTTACATAGGCTTTGGGCATTGATGGTAGTGAGAAGTAGATATTTGTGGGAAGAGGGAGTATGGGTTGGATGTTGATATAAATGCTGTTTTACAGGGGGTCCTGGGTTGGGGTGGATGTCACCAGAGAGAAGGGTAGAGATAGGTTTGAGAATGAGGCTTAGTAGTTTAGAGGAACTTGTAAGGTGAAGGTTAAATGACAGGCTGCATAAGGTTTTGGGATTATGAAGGATGGAGTGGAAAGTTGAGTGACTGAAAAGTTTTATGGTGAAGAGAAAAGAGATATTTGTTTGATAGAGGTGAAGTGAGATACTGGAAGAGTAGCAGGGTTCTTTTGTGATATGAAGAGTTGTAGTATGCAGGAGTAGGCTATAGGAAAAGTTAGGCAGACAGGTTAGGTGTAATGGGGGAAGAGGGAGAGGAGGAGGAGAATCTGGAGTAAAAGTGATGCAGGTGTTATATGCACGGCCTGGATGATGTGTAAGGAGGTGTTGAGTAAGAAAGGAAGTGTATTGAGTGAGGTGAAAAAGATGAAGGAAGTGGCTCAAAAAGGAGTGCTGCCATCCGGGGGATAATTATGGGAGGGGAAAAACTGTGAAAATGCTGGCAGGGAAGAGGAAGGCAATGAAGGGGGAAAAGCGTAGGGGTGGGAGACTGCCTATAAACAGCCTGTGTGCACGCCGTTAGCACAGAAAAAAAGTGAATTACAATTACAAAATTAAAAACCAAGGAGCAGGATTTTAACATACACTCATGTGGTAACAGCAGGTAGGTAGCTGACTCCATAGGTGCTTTGTTGGGTATTCAGGTAAACGTCCTGCAATTTGGATGAGCTGGTCAGACCACTGTGTAGCTGGTTGGGAGGGAGCACCCGCGTTAAGTGCAGTAGCAATCTGTAATGAAAAGAAAGTAGGTTAGAAGAAATCAAGGGGTAGCAATGCAACAGACATGAGAAAATGTAATATATGAAGGTATCTGTGCCTCAATTAAAATATCATAACACAAATTCATGAACAGATAATTGTACCTCTTTTGTACTGTCTTGTTTTTTTTCTTTTGCAAATATACCGAGCATATTAGCACATTTCTCAAACATTCAGGATGTAAAAAAGCACATCTCCCTACTGTTGCAAATACTGATGTGTAGCAGAACCAGTTACTTAATGCGTTGATCACCACTAAGATTACAGCGGTAGCTTTGATACCTCAGAAAGAGTGCAGGGGAGGGTCTGTCATTATTCAAAGCATAGGACTACAAAATGATAATCCTTGCAAAAGTCTGCAATTTGGTTAATTTCTTTGGCTTCAAATGTACAATTGCAGTAAATAACTTAAAACAAGTTCTTAGAGAAATGTATATGATGGTCATTCAGGAAAAAATGCAAGCACTCCTGCTACAGAGGGTGAGTAAAATGCCTGTGACTCATACCTATCAGTGAATCTCAATAGACTAGGAAGACATCAGTTTCGTATGTCTAATATGACATACATAAAGGGAACCTGAAATGGATTTTGGGAAAGGGGCAAGAAAGCATACTTCTCATTTATAGCACATTGTAGAGAACGTTCCTCACTCTGAGTCTTAAAAGTCCATGTTCCTTGTAGTTCCACACTGAAATAATTTTAACTGATATCCATGGCAAATAATACTGAATCATATTAATTCATCAGAAGAACTTTTTGTAAAATAAAATTAATGAGAATAAAAGAAAGGCTATAACTCTAAACTTGCCCACACATGAATTGGTTCAGCAATATCCATATCTGTGGAGACATAATACAATTAAGTACTTAGGAGTATGGATTAAAAAGGATTCTATTGGCAGCTAGGATAAGTGGGAAGAGACTAAATGAAAGATAATACACAAACTGAGAAACCGTAAGCTCTTGCCTAAGGATATGAACAGCGAGATACAAGCAGTAAAAATGTTTTAGTCCATTAGTTTTACACAGAGGTCAGCCATATTTTATCAAGCAGAGGTGAAGTTGTGAATAGAAATTAATAAAGAATTGAAGGAGATTATCTGGGAGGGGAAGAGGGCAAGATTCAAGGGGGATAAGTTGATCCTTCCAATAAAACAAAGGGTTTTAGGAGTACCTAATTTGAAGAGATATTTTAGAGCCACACAGTTAGGTATCTTATACATAACACAAGCAGAAAACTACAAGTCAAAGTATAAAGGGATGATGATGAAGTGGGGTGGGAGTATTCAAGAAATAAGGAAAGAATAGGATTTTGGATGCAAAATCATATAGAATATTACATACATAAAGTAGCAGAAAACATACTAAGAACTAAGTTAACACAAGAATGGAAAAAGGAGATTCTGCATAGGGATGGTTGCAATTAGGGTACACAGAGTAGGAAAGAGGAACTGGAATTCACTGGAGGAAGCTGTCAAAGGATCCAAGATATGGGGAACAAATGACTAGGCAAGGAAAGGTAATAGAATGGGAAGAAGCCAATAAGACATTTGGACTGTAGGCTAGAGATTGCCTTCTCTTTCAAGGACTGATAGAGTATAGGCAAGGAGAAGGGGGTAGGGGTATCCTAAATGAAAGACGTTGTTAAAAAAGGGATAATTCATAGGGCACGTAAGCAGGTATGAAAACCTTGGGAAGACAGATTAGACAAGCAATTCACAAGGAAACAATGGGAGGGCATATGGATGGCTCCCAACTATACAACAAAATATAGAAGATTTTGAATTTTTGCTTGGAACTGTTTCCATAGGTACTTTACCTCAAGCAGACTCCAAAGAATTTTTCCTCAGGTAGATGGCAAATGTTGACAGTGTAGTAGAGAAGAAAGAGGTATCTGTGATCATATATTCTCTGTGTGTAATGAGTTGTCAGACTTTAAAAATTCCCTACAGAGTACTCTGTCAGGCATACTGGGTAAGCAAATGAGTATAACTAAGAGAATTATTTTTTGAGCTGAGATACAGGATCTGAGTTGCCTATATATAGTAAGGCCTTGTTAAGTTTAATTCTGGAGGCTGCCAAAAAAGTAATTACTAGAAAATAGAGATCAGAGTCTAAACCAACCATACTTGAAATAATGAATACTGTAACAGAGATAAAAGGACAAGCAGTGGGATCTTTAGAAAAGGGTAGGAGTAAATTACATAAAAAATGGAAACCAAGGGAACAATACATGCAGAAAAATGTCTTGGGGAGGAATGAAGTTTAAGAAACAGCAGTAATTGAACAGTTTGTGTAATGTTGGATTGATTATAAAGTACAGAACAATATCCAAGAGGTATAATGTTTGTAAATGTGAACTTGTTAATAAGGTTGGTTTGATTACTTTTATATAACTGTAGGTTTGCCTATGTCACAAGTAATAATTCAGTAAAGGTGTTTCGTAAAAAATAACTTTCTATAAGTACAGAGTAACACATGTTAACCATTCTTTAAGCTTCCTAGTTAAAGTTATTAGTAAGTTGTTAGTATGTGAAACTTTGACCAGCAAAAGTTTAATGAAATCCTAAAGCACACTAACTGGAATCCACTTAAAGCACTACCACTAGAAGACTCCCTTGAATACTTCAACAATATATTTCTAAACACCGTCAACAGCCTAGCTCCCCCCCCCGCACTAAAAGAATAAAAAGTACCCAAGCTCCCTGGCTAAAAAAAATACCAAACAACTTCTACAAGATAGAGATAAAGCACGGAATGAATGGTACAATAAAAAAATCCGATGCCAACTTAATCAAATATAAACAGCTACAAAATAAAGCAAAACAACTAGTGAACTTAGATAAAAAACACACTTTTCCAATCAATTGGCAAACCACAAAAACAACCCAAAACAATTTCGGAAACACATCTCAAACTTGCTTACCCCAGGCTCCAAACAAACTCCAAACTCCATCACCATACCCTGACAAAACCCCTTCAGAGATAGCCAACCTGTTTAACTCTCACTTTATAAACAGCATCAGCAAACTGTTAACAAATCCCACCTCCACAATTACCTCAAGTCCCATCTCTGATCTCCCTCTACCCTTATCTCAAGACTCCTGCACAAACAAAAAAACCTTTATATTCCCAACAAACCAGTACTATATCTTCTATCCCCTTTTCTCTTAAACCTGTCCCTACCTCTCTCATTCAAAAACTACTTCAAACACTAAAACCATGCTCCCTCTCCTCTGACAACCTCCTCCTGAATACTTAAAACTTGCTGCAGAATCCATAGCAAATCCTGTCAGTATCCTTATAAAAAGCTCTAAAATAGAGGCCATTGTCGCCAACCTCTGGAAAAAGTCTATCATCAACCCTTTACATAAAGGGGGCAATTCCACTGAACTATCCAATTATCGACCAATCTCCATCCTCTCTCCTCTATACAGACTCCTTTAAAAATGCATACATAAGCAACTTTTGTACCACTTCATCCAAAACAAACAAATTACCCCTATCCAACATGGTTTTCGCCCATCACACAGAACCACCACTGCCCTAACCTCCTTCATGGACACTATGTCCAAATCCATTGACCTGGATACTAGACGTATCAAAGGAATTTCACACAGTGTCCCACAACAAACTTCTTCATCAGCTATCCATTACAGGCTGCACCTCACCATCCCTCCAATGGTCTGCAAGCTAGCTATCCCACCACCAATAGTGCATCAAATGGCAAAATAAATTATCCCAATATCAAACCAACATAACTGGGGTACCACAAGGTCCATACTTGGACCCTTACTCTTCAGTGTTTTCACCAACAACGTTCATACCTCAAAACACCTTAGCTCCATTATCAAATAGACAGATGATACTACCATAATTTCATCCTCCAGTAACATACAACAACTCCAGCAACTCACCCATGCCACCTTCACCTCAATAGAGACATGGCTGAGAGAAGCCCAGCTACTTTTAAATCCTAAAAAAACAAAACTCCTGCTTTTCTTGACAAACCAGTCTTATCTGACTTTAAAATATTCTCACAGGATAACACAGAAATTGAAGCAGTTCCCACAGCTAAGCTTCTAAATGTAACCATAGATAACAAACTAACTTTCCAACACCACATTTGCAATAGCATTAAAAAAACACACATCAAACTAGGAACATTCTACAGACAAAAACACTTTCTTGGATAGCTCCACCAGGAAAAACCGCCATCAACACCTGTTTGTTTGCTTCCCTCACTCTTATATGCAGCTCCTTGTACACCAATTTACAATCTTCTCTTAAAAACAAGCTCCAATCCAGCTACCATAAAATTGCCAAATTCGCCACAGATTACCGCTACCATTCCCACCACTGCCTAGCTCGGAAAGAATTAAATTGGCTTGAACTCACACAACACCTAAGCCTAGTATAGCTGTCTTCTGAACATAAAATGATATATACACCTGATAGCTGCCCAGCCCTCAAATCTGTCCTAAAACTCTACATACCTACAAGAGCCCTCCACTCTGAAAACAAACAACTCCTAACAGTCTACATTCCAAACAAAAGAGCCGGAGAGTGCCTATACTCACATGTCACTACCAAGCTCTGGAACTCTCTGCCAACAAACATTACTACCATTGAGAGCTTTAACAACTTCAAACACACCCCAAAAAAACATTTTCTATGTCATCAAACCTGCCCCTGCTCTTTCTCTAACAGGTGAACTCCATTCACTATCTAGGGGCTTTCCTTTCTATCCCTAAAAAAGGAATTTCATCTACTAACCACTAGCATATTGGACTAACAGGCTTTCCATATTACTACATCCTTAACTTTCCTATCCTTCTAGCATCTACTTGCATCTAATGTTATGATCCTCATTCTTTACCTTACTCCTATCTGATGTATATATAAAAAAGAGTTTGCAATCTACCACTTTACTTTAACTTAGTACATGTTTTATTATACCTATCTTTCTGTACTTATTTTTTATTTATTATTGCAGCTACCTCTCTGTACTTTAGTATTCAATTATTATTAATGTCTGCTTTAATACTTGTTTTTTATCTTGTTCATGTAAATTGTCTTAACGTTTATGTATCATTTGGAGCTTTTCTCACTGGGCCTCAGCTGAAAATGGGTTCCTGACCCATTTGGACTTTCCTGGTAAACAAATGCTAAATAAATAAATAAATAAGTGGCTTCATTCACATTTTGCCAGTATGTTCTACATTATGAGACACACTGTTCCACATTTTACAAATGGGAGGTTGAGAGCTACGCAATAACACCAAAACAAGATCACACTAATATTGTAGCCCCATGTCAGCCATTTTGTGGAAAAATATATTAACATTTTATAAGAAACACCTAGCATGATATTTGATGGATTAAAATGGACCAGGAAAACAAAGATACAATGAAAAAAACATTTTTGAGTACTAAGTTGGAATTTTCCTTTAATAAGTTCCTTAAGCCTCATAAGTACTTTTGCATGTTTATTTATATAGTGTTATTTCAGAACGTCTAAAAGTTAAACTTATCAACATCCTTTACTATCCTAACTTAGGACCATCTGACAATGACATAACACAGATTTAGATAAACTTAGACTTTGGAAATGCCACACTGAGTGTGAAGTTTTGCACCTGCTTGCTTAGCAAGGTCCAATGTGAAGTGTGAGAAGTGAACTATGGATCAGCATGCTTAACAAGGTCTGCTACATACTATGGCAAAGTTAAACATGGTATATGAAACTTGGAATTGTAGGCTTAGCAAGGTCCAGGTAACTCTGTCTAAAAAGATAAATATTGTAGTTCCAACTTATGTCTACCTGGTGACACAAAGGGATGAAACCCTGACTGTTCCCTGAACACCCAGGTTCAAATACTGGCTCTGATCCTGGTAGACCTGGCATGGGCACATGAGACATACATGAGTAGTTATGCCTCACCTGTTCTGAGGAGACAATGGTTCCTGGCTAATCCTCTGCCACTCCAGTGTTAAGGCAGGTAGCCTGCAGCACAGGAAGCAGGATGCCAGTACAGGAAGAACATGAGCTGTGGCTAGCAAAGCTGGTATTAACAGTCCTGTCCATGCATGAGAATAAGTCAGCATGAATAGGCTGGAGAAGAATAGGAAGTCCCTGCAGTGACATGGCTGTACATGTCATCAAAAGAGGAGTTGTTAAAGTTTCACAGAAATGCTTCTACCTGTGCCCAGGATATATAAATTGGTAAGTAGGAGACAGCACTGTATAGTGGACAATTAGGGTAATAGCAGGCCTTAGGCATAGGCCAACTAGGCGGCCGCCTAGGGCGCTGCTGTAGCAGGGCCACTTTTCCAGTATTTATTTGGTGTAGGTTGACCAGGATGGGGGCACTGGGTGGTGTGGTGGGGGGCACCGTGGAGCCCTTTTGCCTAGGGCACCAGTTTACCTATGGCCACCCCTGATTAGGGTCCTTTGTGAAACACGAATTGCTGCAGTTGTGGGGGAAGGTCTGACTCTCAGACTGCCAGGACAGCAGCACCATCTCCAAGACAGTGTCAGCCAGAGCAAAAATGGGCAGAGCCATAAAATACCATCATGGCCGCTAAGATGACTATCATCTCCAGACAGATTCTTACATCCACAGCTAATACTCATTTCTGGGGAACAAATAGGCATTGTTTCATTACGGGATGACTTGATAGTCAAAAGGCACAGAAGCAAAAAGCAACTAGAAAAAATGTCATATGGTCAACAGAAACTGGATTTATATGATATTTAAGCATATATCTCACCTCTCCCTAATTCTCCCACATATTTTTGCCCTGCCCCACACAAATCTTTTTGATTTTCTGATAAATCACTAAAGATTACAGTCAGTCAATAATGCCAGACATCGAAGTTCTATAATTATTATTATTCAAAAAAAATATGTTGATACAAAACTTGTTATTCTATTAACTTTTTTGATTAGATTAATATTTAAAAAGTGTCTTAGAATTTGGGCTTTTGCCACACCCATTACTTTGGGCTTTGTCCAGAATTCTTGAGAAAAGAAGCTGAGAGGTATGCCTGCAAGGTTCATACCAGACATCATCCAGAGGGTAGCGCACATTCAGTAGGAAGGATGTTGAAGCCACCCATTTTCGGAAAAAGGACATGGGTGAAAATAAAACCAAAGTTTCTCATACTTTATACACACAAACACTTTTTTACATAAACACAAAACACACACATATATCTATCTATATGTATCTCGCTTTCTCCCTCTCTTACCTGAAATGTCGACTGAAAGGTTGAACACAGAATGTCGAGAAGGTTAGAATATTGCAAACACACGTCCTGATGCGAATTTGACCTTTCTGAACATCAGCACAAAACATGATGTGATGATAATTGCATGGGGGCAGGCCCCCCTGCACCCCCCCCTAGGCTGTGCCCCCCACACCTTCTGCATATTATATATTCCAACTCCGAGATCACAATACAATGGTAAAATGGGTGCATTTCCCAATCCCTACTGTACCACAATCTCAAGTTACAAGACCAACCTCATCTGTGCACTGTCTGAACCGGGATGTGCACAAAGGAAGGATCGGCAACATGGGTCGGCCAACCATAATTCGACAACCCCTGGCCGCTGATCCTTCCCTCTAAATTTTAAATGTATACATATATAGATTCATTTTAGAAGCTCAAAATACTGAAATATCGAAATTCAGTATTTCGAGCCCATAAAGTGGAATCCTGAGAACAGGAAAAGCTCAGAAGCGCGAAATTCAAAACCTCGAATATTGGCAGTTTTGAATTTTACGCTTTTTAGGTTTTGCTGTGGTTATGGATTCAAGTAAGTGTGTGTTAAGGGTTTTGGGCAGGGACTGTGGTGTGTGTCAGTGTGTTTTGTTGCTGTGATGTGTGTGTGTGCGAGGAGAATGTAGTGTCTTTGGTGGTGTTTTGTGTGAGTTTGTGTGTACTGCGACCTCGGAGTGAGAATAATTAAGTAGGGGGTGTGTGGGGGCACACAGTAGAGAGCTTGTGTGTGTGTGTGTGTGTGTGTGTGTGTGTGTGTGTGTGTGTGTGTGTGTGTGTGTGTGTGTGTGTGTGTGTAGCAGAAGTGCAAAATTCAAAATCTCCAGTATGCAAGATTTTGAATTTCATGATTCTGAGTTTTTGTGGTTTCAAAGATTTGACTTTATAGCTTCGAAATACTGAATTTCAATATTTCAGTATTTCGAGGATATAAAGTGAATCCATATATACATATACATATATATATATATATATATATATATATATATATATATATATATATACAGACACACACACACGCACACACATAAAATGTGTGTGTGTGTGTGTGTGTCTATTGAGAATGAACAAATGATCCAAATATTGACATTCACACATCAACCACAAAAGGTTGACTTTGAAAACATCAACACAATACTGCACATGCATCAAGTAAAAGAAAAGGTTTAAAAATAGAATAAACTGTCATTCTCACACACACCTGTTAATTATATACATTGACTCCAAATCATAAAATGGTGGGGAAAGGGTATATTTCTCAACCCCAAGAACTGTGCGATCTCACACAACTGCTGCCCAAGAATCAAAGATATTCATTTCTTATATATAGACAGATAGATACATGCATACACACACACACACACACACACACACACACACACACACACACACACACACACACACACATAAATGTACAGGCATACGATAGATCAATAAGCCATTAAGTACACATATTTAAATATATGCATAAACAAGTACACACATGCATATATGCACACAATGCATGGCATGTAACACACATATCTGTCAACCTCTTAGAGAAAGAAATCTGGACAAAGTTATAAATAATGGGGGTCAAAGACCCAAAAATAGGGACCATTTTTAATTACTGCTCTTACAAACTTAAAAAGTTGATTGAATAACAGATTTTGCATTAGCATGAATTTTCTAAAGGGGTGAAGTCTGAATTTCAAATGTCTGTCGTCATTTTCTGAATTCAATCCTCAACGATTTGCCAGTGATTCGGCAAAATAAAAGCACAATTGTATGAGAAACAGACCAAAAATATGAGCCAAAAATCTGGATATTCTGCGAAAATCTGTATAGTTGAGAGGTATGGTAACATGGTCTACAAAGTCCTACATATACTTATATAAATATAGTGCAAAACGATGGCAGGATAGTACGTGATAGAACAGTGCAGTGGTGCAGCGGTAGTGTTATCACCTCACAGCAAGAGGTTCTCCGGTTTTAGTCTTGGCTGGGGTGCCTTCTGTGCCGAGTCTGCATGTCCTTCCTGAATTCATGTGGGTTTCCTCAGAGTACTCTGGTTTCCTCCCACATTACAAAGACGAGTCTGGAGCATTTCTCCCTGGGCCTCCACTGAAAATTGGCTTCATTCCAAGTCGGGCTTTCCCGGTTAACAAATGTTAAATAAATAAATAAAAAGACAAGAAATCTGATGATCCAAAACTAAAAGTGAGCACAGAAATTACTTAAATGCACAGCAACTATATTGTGCCACTGATGTGCATTGACTGCCAAATATCTGTTCATTTCTGGCTTGTTGCCTTTATGGCCAAGGGCAATTTGTAGATGCTGTAAGGCACAGATATATACCAAAGCCATTCTAGCCCATTGACATTGACAGTTGGGAAAATTGAGACATGCATGGCTAGGCTTAAAAAGGCTCTAAGGTCATTAGCCTAGTAACCTTCTATGATCTTATGGCTTCAATAGCAAAACTGCTAGCTTTGCAAAATGCAGAAACAGGCATGGAGAAAGGCAAATTTTGGGGAATTCTCACCTGAAATACTTCACTCAGACACTTAATGAACTGTGCCTGGAATGAGGAAGACAGATAGCAAGGACTGCCTTCCACCAACAGCGATACTCAGCAAAGTGAGGTGTCTGGTAAGCAAACAGGTAAATAACTACCCAGAAATAAAAGACTGTCAATGAAAATGCAGAAGCCTGTGACTGCTGACTGTAAAAGCTACAACTAGCCAGTGTAATATGAAAAACAGATGACTAAAACTACTTGTAAAGATAGTATAACTCCTAATATGCTGCTCTGAAGAAAGTCACTGAAGGGAGACTCTTTCAATCATCTGTACACAAGAAAGTTCTATGCAATAAGTCCTCCCAGATACATGAAGACTGCTTTCTTTAAGTTCCTTGCTAAAAAGAAAAGAACTGCATTATATTTAGTCAGTCATTATCAAAATACAAATAAATAAAAGCTATGTACTCATAATAGTGTTAGACCTGAATGAGCAGTTCATACTAGTCAACTAACAAGACTAAGGACATAGGCTTTTAGTCACCTTGACACCTGAGACATCTTCATGCTACAAGCCCCTCCCTTTTGACCAAAAATTCTCTGCAAAAAAAAATGTTCCTTTCCTGACCTCTGTTATGCCACATTAAAGCAGCTTCAGAAACAAATTAATACTAACCAAACTTCCTGTACACCATGTCTGCACTCAGGAGGAAGGCAATAAGATGGGTATGTTGATAAGGATGTACTTCTTGATCTAGACATAATGCTATGGTAAGTCTATTACTTTCACATTTGAGATGAGCTCCACCAGTCTCAACTAACAACAGACAGTCTCAAGGTTTTTCTCTAGAGTGGTCATGTTTGTGGGAACATACCTCTAACAATTGTTGCCCTGAAGGAGGACCTAGATCTGGAGATCACATCTAGCTTATATCACCCTGAAAAAGCATTCAGTAGTTGCAGTATGAATAACACCCACTGATGCATGCCTAAAAATGGCTTGAGAGGTAGCCACTCCCCTGAATTAGTGAGTTGTAGGCACAGAAGGCAAAGATGTATTGCATTTTCATGACAGAATTTAAAACAACCAGTCATCCACCAAGTAAAGGTAAGTTTAGAGACCATAAATCTCAATTTCTTTTAAGAAAATAATATGAACAACTCTAAATTCTTTCTGCTAGAGTCACTCCTATCCAGGCAAAATCTGAGATGCCCACGGACATCCATACAAAGAAAATGAATGTTATGCACTTATGGTAATAATAATGTGTAGGAGCAACTCCATCTTCCTCCACCCATAGTAGGCCTCAAGGCTGTCAGGACTCAGCTTGAGATCTAAAACTTACACAAATTATAACCCCCCTCCTTTACCTACAATACTGTTTCCAGAAGGACCCCACTCCAGACTTCTGCAATCCCAAGCTAAATCAGAGTAAGCAAGAAGACAAGACTGTCTGACCAAATCAAAAAAGGTTGGGGGTGGGTTGTAGAGAAATGAGACATGGTCAAACATATCTCATTATGGAAATACATAACTTTTGTATGTGAACAGTCTATCTTCTTCTACATATAGGATAGAGTGCCAAGCTTATCCTGATGGGTGAATCCCAATAAAAACAGTCCAAACCTAAAAAATCCAATCACAAATTGAAGTGGAGATCACCAAACCTTAAAATGTCTTACCTAAAGTACTCAGAAACCTGTCTGACCCTATATTAATTTTTATTATCACAACTTACAGAATAGATTTGCATAGGGATGATGTTCCTAATTACTATACTACTGAAAGAGAACTTTGGTCAAAGATTAGCTCCAAACAGTATGAGTCTAGTGCATTGTCTGATAAAAGGTAACATAGTACTCTAAGAGGTAGAGATCGGAACAATTAGGAAGTTATGGGAATGAACAACTGATTAAATACACTGCAGGGCTGAGCTCCTAAAAATAGCATAGGTGCCAGAACCATAGAGCGAGGAGGAGGGAGCACCCCCCCACACTTTTATAGCTGTAAGACTTGTAACAAAATGGAGTTTTTCTTTAAGAAGGACCCATGCATGCACCGCATGCTAAGTAATTTAAACACAAAAGTGCGCGGCAAAACTGATCACAACATTAAGCCTGCTGCCAGAACACTCACAGTAAGCTTAAGGCTTTAATTCCTGCTTTAGGCTCATTTTGTTTTAAGAATTCAGGCTCATTTTGGGTTATTTTGAAGATCGATAACCCACCGGATGCTCAGTAGCAAGCCACTCCCAAACCCCACCTGACACATAGCATCACGGCCACATCTGTAAACCTCCCACTTAATTAGTGATTCTGGTTGCTTGGTCGCAAGAATATTTATAGCATACCAAAGCCGGAAAATATCATACTTGTGAAAAAATAAATAAAAATAAAAAAAAATATATGAAGGGTGGGTTAGTGATCATTAAAATAACGTAATAAAGTATCTCTTTTTCCATGATATGCTCCACGGTCCCCAACCATGTCCTAACTGAGGGACCGATATCGGGAATGCCGCAAATGTTTTGATGTCACTGTAATTTCAAATCCTCCTTGGCAGATTAGTTAACTTTGCACTCAAAGTGTGCAGTAATGATCAATTATATAGAAGTAAACTGCCCAAGTTCATGGTGCAAGTTTAAATCTGCCATCTCCGGGGATACAAAAATTACTGATGTGTTCCAGTAACCAAAAGCAGTCACAAAACTATTCCCCCTCGTAAACTGTGAAAGTGATCCATTGCAGTAGTCCTGGTTCCATAAACATTCATTGTCAGCTCAAGAGTCCCATCCTACCCACTACCTTTAAATAACCGGGACAGGCTGCAAAGAAATTATAAAGAAATATACCAGGAATACAAGTGGGGGAGGGAAGGAGCTGCTACAACTCTACACTCTACTGATTTTACCAACTTAGAAATTTGACAGAATAACAGAAGTTGCAATAGGATGAATTTTCTGAAGGGTATATAGCCTGAAACTCAAATGCCTGCCATTATTTGCTACCTTTAATATGTAATGAGTTGCCACTAATTTGATCAAAAACATAAATATATGAAAAACAGACCAAAAATATAGAGCAAAAATCTGGACTTTCTTCAAAAATCTGTACAGTGGAGAAGTATGAAACCACAGCCTTACCTTCCAAGCTTGTAAGCAGCAAAACAATGTGGGGCCTCACAATCCAGGATGCTTGTTAAGTTAATGGGGATGCAAGGCAGGAAATATGAAATGGTTCCCTTTTGAGTTAGTATGATTATGGAAAAAATGCATTGCTTGTCTGCTTACTGCAGAGGCTACCAAGTAGAAGTGTCTGATCCTGCAGGGAACAAGAGACAGCAATTTAGTCAAAAAGCATTGCAGTCTCACCTTCTGAACTCAAATCAACCCAAGCAAGACTTCTATTTTTGTTTGTGTGTAAAATGCCCCAGTTACTTATAACTGGTGGTTAGAATTACCCAGGTTCAAACCCTGAGCCTTAGTTACAGCAGCCTGCATTCATTACCCATACCACCACTACTGATTCACAGCTCTCAACTGTCTAGATTTTCACAGAATATTTGGCTCATACTTTTGGTCTGTTCCGCTTAAAATTTGTGGTTTTGTGGCAAATCAGCGAGAATGGAATTCACTAAATGATAGCCCTTTAAGTTTCAGTTTTCCTATCTTTTTTGGAAACAAATGGTAACACAAAACACTATTTCAGCAACTTTCTAAGATTATACAAACAATATTTAAAATGTATCCCTGATTTTTTGCCTTTGCCCCCCCCCCCCCAAAAAAAATAAATAAATAAATAAATGTTGGCTTTTTCCACATTTCCTCTGCTGTGAAATTGATAGATTTAGTTTTGTCAAGAGGGTAGTGCAGTGGTAGTGTTGTTGCCTCACAGAAATAGGTTCTCTGGTTTGATTCTTGGCTGGGGTGCCTTCTCTGTGGAGTATGTATGTCCTCCCTGTGTTTGTGTGGGTTTCCTCCCATGTTACAAAGACATGCATCTGAAACATTTCTCCCTGGGCCTCTGCTGAAAATTGCCTTTGTTCCCAAGTCAGACTTTCCCAGTAAACAAATGTTAAATAAATAAAAAAATTTACAAGGAGCTGAGAGCTTCAGGGGAAGAGAAGTTGAGTGCTGCTTATTGCAAGTCTGTTTGCATTGTTAGTAGCACAACAGGTAGTAGCCTTGCTTTTGATGCAGAAGGCTGTGGGTTCTACTCCCACAGTACACAGACAGATCACTGATACTGTACTGTGCTGTAATTTAAAGAGAGTGGATGCTGCAATGCTGTGAATGTCCTCCTTTGGAGGAGTTATCCAGTAACTATTAACCTGTTATCAGTTTGCCACCCATTTCCTATTCCAATATTACTAGCTTATCATTTTTAATATAACATAGGCAACTTATTCTTCAAGGGCAACACAACAGCCACTTTATTTGTAGATGAAATATTGTTTCCTAGCAGCAACCTCTTCATTAGTTAGAGATCCTTTAATGTGGAATTATTTAGATGACTTACTTCTGCAGAGATTTTGCATATTAATGATACTGGTGGATTGTAATGACAGAAGTTTGACTGGCCTTTTATGGTTGAAATTTTCTGAAATGGGTAGTTTTATCATTATTGGTTCATGCATTTTCTTCCACCGCTTACTAGAAGACTGTTCAAAACTACACATTTAAAGCATATTCTAACAACTGGTGCTGTATTATACAAGGAATATAATTTTATACAAACAGGAAGGTGAATCAAAGTATGCATACATGTATGCATGTCCCTAAAAATGTGTTTGAAAAACAGCCCAGAGGAAAGTGTGAGAGGCTCAAAATCATGGGCAAAATTGAAGCTTTACTCTTGTTACCAAAGCAATGGATGAAGGTAAAACAGTTCACACCACATTACCTTGACCTGGCCAAACCCTTTGACACAATCCCCTACTCAGGTGGAGTACAAAAGATGAATAATGTAGGCACAAACATTTGCATCACTAGCTGGATTGCCAACTTGCTCACAGGATCCAGGAGATCAAAACAAGGTAAGAGACCAGCCACCAATGGAGTCCCCCAGGGTTCAGTGCTGAGACTTTTTCTGTTTTGCATATACATCTCAAAAGTAAAAGGAAATATCAAAGGGCTTTGGCCAGCTAAGTTTGAGATGACTGGAAGCTAGGAGCAGTTATTGAATCCCCAAATGACTTAACCATCATGCAGGAAGGGTTATCCCAAATAATAACTGGTGTCAAAATCATGACAATGCCATCTGAGAAGTGACCCAGTTGTTTGGCATTTGGGAACTTATGTGTACAGTGACCCAACGTTTGACCAACATGTGGCAAGAGTTGTAAGAAAGCCTTTCTATATTGCACAGCTTATAAACAAATTGATTGTGACTAGATCTAGATATGTTGTTGTCCTCTTTACAAAGCTCTCATTAGGTCAGTCATTTTGTATAATGCCCACTTTGGCAAGTATCTGTCCAGCCCCATTGGTATGCATCTGTCCAGCCCCATGCAACAATTGGAATACCTTCAGAGATACCTTACTAAAAGGATACAAGTCCTAAAAAATAGGTATTGCATAGACCACCTCAAAGATTTATTACTATACTCAGTACCCTACACAGTGCTTAGAGGTGACATGCCTGGCATACAAGGCATCCTCCGACCTAATACATGTGGACCTACTGAACATCAGCAAGTCAAATGTCATTAAAAATACTCAGTCCAGGTATCTAAACTGAATGTTGCAGAGAGATGGATATATATCACAGAGACTACCACTGTTCCAGAACAGACTATCCATAAAAATAAAACAAAGCTCATCCGTCCATATTCAAATGCAACTTGGATCTAAGGATGGGTAATAGAAAATGTACTCCAGGATTGCCCCTCAGGCCACTAATGGATAGAGGCAGTTCCTAAATGCTGCATTCTTTACATGGGTCCCCTCAAATTATCTATGGTATGATCACAGTAATTCTCACTAGGGCTAATATAAAATTATCAGCCATGGGATAGGTAAGACCAATCAGGAAATGTTAATTCAAGCACCAAAAGGGAATTGGCTAAGCTTAAAATATCCTCCAAGTAAACCTAGTAAGTAGTTATAAAAAATTGCCCTTTTTAGATCACTATGTGCCCCTCTCACCCTCTGCCCCCCCCACCATCTTCAACAGCTTCTGGCGCCTATGAAAAATAGACAAACTGCATCATATGGTAGAGTGAGGGGTGAACGACAGACAAGGTAGCCATTGCTCAGTAACAAGCAAGGACAAACATATAGTTCTAAAAACACACCTTAGCTTACAGTGATGAAGGCTAAATAGGTTTCGGACATTGTTGCAAACCCCTATGCTGGCAAAGATAGAGACAGTCTGGAAGCTAACATCATAACTGATAAATAGTGAAAGTCATTGAAAAACATGGCTTAATATTACATTGCTGAATCAAGCATATTAGAGTGAGTAAAGTCAGCCAGACCTAGGCCAAAAGTCAATCTTTTATGAGGAAAATAACGTCAGAATCACCTCAGCTGATGAGCTCATTACTGTATGGTTGTAAATGTAGCTATAATGTTATAACTTTGTAGCATACCTGAAACTCACTTTAATCGATAAATTGGATGTTAAAAGTGTTTGTTTGATAAAGATCATAAAGAATCCACAGGATGTACTAAAGAGATGAGAAAAAGAAGTTATGTCTTACCATAACGTTCCATCTGTGTTGTTGAACTTTCATTCATCACTGCTGGGTTCGGTTCCAAGCCCTCGGAACTGAGTCAGCCTAATACCAAGCCCGCGTACACCAAAAACTCTTGAGCTAAGCTGCTATCCACAATGCCCTTCTCCCAGTTAACTCAGATTGAGTTTGCATGAAACATATAGAAGTAAAAGCAGAGGCTATTTCTGCGCAAAAACCCTGAGAAACACCACAAGGACCCATAAGATCCACCAAGAGCCTTTGGTGGGGGACAGAGGGTGGGATGTGATGAATGGAAGAAGATCAACAACACAGATGGACGTTATGGTAAGACATAACTTCTTTATCTGATGTTGTTAATCTTCTTCCCATTCATCACAGATGGGACAGAATCCCAAGATACTTGAAAACGTGGGTGGCCCTTATGGAAGAACATTCCTGAGTACCATTGAGCCAAAGGCCACTCTTCCCATGGGGACATGTCCAATTTGTAATGTTTGATGAAAGTATGGGGTTTAGCCCAAATGGCTGCTGCACAAATGTCATCCATAGAGGCTCTGGAGTGAAAAGCAACAGAAGTTGCTATGGCTCTTGTTGAATGTGCTTTGATATTGACAGGTTAATGTTAATTCGCTTGTGAGTATGAAAAAGTGATACAGTCTCTGAGCCATTTTGATAAAGTGACTTTTGATACGGCACAACCCATTTTTGGTCCAGAGAAGGAGATGAAAAGTTGATCTGACTTGTGAATAGATTTAGTCCTATTCAAGTAAAAAACTTAATTGTCTATGTGCATCCAATGAATGTAGACAGTATTCTCCTTTATTGGAATAATTTGGAAAAAACACTGGGAGCTTAATGGATTGGTTGACAGAGAAATCAGAAATCACTTTGTGGAGAAAAGATGGATTAGTAAGAACAGATACTCTGTCTTTACGACTGATAAAATACTGACTCTTGATGCATAAGGCTTGTAATTCTGATATCCATCTAGCTGATGTGAGAGCCACCTAAAATAGAGATTTCCATGATAGAAATTTAAGGTCACATTTTGCAGTAGGCTCAAAAGGGGTAAAAGGAGAGAGACTGTAATACCAGAGAGAGAGATTCCATCTCTCTAAAGGCCGCCTGATTGGGGGTCTGCTATAAAAAACTCCTTTGAGAAAGGTCTTGCATATGCAGGTGGAGATACGTGGAATGGCTTCTAGACTGTTATGAAAATTGGAGATAGCTGCCAAGTGGACTCGAATAGGAGAAGCTGATGCTCCATTCTCAAAAAACTCAGAAAGGTATTGAAGTATAACAGATACAGGAGCTGAGAGAGGGTCTAACATCTGTTATTTAGACCAGAGAGCGAACCTTTTCCACTTATATCTGTAGAGTTTTCTGGTGGATGGCTTATGGGAGGCCAGAATAATATCTCAAACAGGTGAGGAGAGGGTTTCCTGCCTGGTGACTAACGGAAGTGGAGAAACCAAGCTGTCAGCTTGAGAGTGGACAGATTTGGGATAGTCAACCTGTGGAGGTGAGAAATTAGGTCAGAACGAGTGTCCAGGATCCATGGAGGTTGTAACAGGTGAGGCCGGAGAAAGGGGAACCACACTTGTCGAAGCCAAAATGGGGCAATGAGGATCACCTTGCATCTCAACTGAATTGCTTTCTTCAAAAATAGGGGTATCAACAGAATTGGAGGATAAGCATAGAGGAGACCCATGGGCCAATCGTGAGTCAAATCATCTCTCGGGGACTCCCCTTCTGGGGGGGGAAAAGGGCAAAGAAGCTGCTGCATTTGTTGTTTGAAGAGGAAGCAAAGAGATTGCAGCAAGGCTGGCCCCAATGGCTGAACATTTTTGCCATCACGTTCAGATTGGGAGATCACTCGTGTGGAAGGAGAATGCATCTGCTCAGCCTGTCCGCAATCACATTGGAGCTCCCTGGGATATGCGTTGCTATAAGGAAGCAGTTGGAAGCTATCGCCCAGTGCCAAATTCTCATCGCCTCTTGACACAGGGGGTAGGATTTGGTCCCTCCTTGTTTGTTTATGTACCAGACTACTGACATGTTGTCTGCTTGAATCGCAATTGTTCCTGATGGAAGGAGTGGATGTAGTGCCTGCAACGCCAACAGCACTGCTCTCAATTCCAGAACAATGATATGCAAGTTGGCCTCTAAGCTGGACCACGTGCCTTGGACAGTCTTTTCCTGAAAATGTCCACCCCACCCTATCAGGGAAGCATCCATGGTCACAGTGGCATTGGGTTGAAGGATCTGGAAGGGGCAACACAAAAGTTTTTCATCTGGCCTCATCCACCAAAGGAGATCTTGCTTGCAAGAGTTGGTAATGAGGATCTGTGAGTTTAGGGGGTGAAGATTTGCCAACCATTGGGACAATAGGTGCCATTGTAACAGTCTCATATGTAATCTTGCCAGAGGAACAATCGGAATGGCCGCAGCCATAGACCCCAGAGCCTGGAGAACTTCTCTTGCTGACACCTTTCTTTGACAGAGTATCACTTGTACTTGCAATCTTAACCTCTGAAACCTGTGAGCGGGTAGAGATACCAGGCATGTTCGAGTATTGAAAACTGCCCCTATAAATTCCAGTTGTTGGGTAGGTTGTAGATTGGATTTCTCCCAATAGACTGTGATGCCTAGAGACTCTGCCAGTGAGAGTGTGTAATGGAGGGCTATGGTCAGGAGATGCTTGGTGGGGGCAGAGAGAGGCCAATCATCTAAATATGGAAACACCTGGAATCCCTGAAGTCTCAGATGAGCTGTCACCACTGCTAGGCATTTCGTGAACACTCTGGGGGCCATCGAGAGACTGAATGGCAGGGCTCTGAACTGGTAATGATTGGCTCCTAGCCGGAAGAGGAGACTCCTGGAGTGTTTGTCCATTTTGATGTGATAATACACATCCCAGAGGTCTATCAAGCACATCCAAACATCCTCCCATAAAAAAGGGAGAATGGATTGTATAGTAACCGTGCAGAATTTGATTTGATCCACTGACTTGTTTAGATGGCTGAGATCCAAAATGGGTCTCTAGTCCCCAGTCTTTTTTTGGCACCAAAAAGAATCTTGAGTAAAAAGAGGATCCACATTGGTCTGGAGGGGAATGGTTGGATGACTCTATTTTTGACACAGCTTTCTTATCTCTGAAGCTGCTTCTTCCCTTTGACTGGGTGGACCATTGGGAAGGTTCTTTGTAAGTTTTGGATGTGATGTTAGAGGGATGTAATAGCCTCTGGAGATTATTCTCTGCACCCACCGATCTTTTGTAATAGAGTGCCAGGCAGTTTGGTGCACAGAAAAATGAGCCCCGACTGCTTCGAGAGGAAAGCAATTGGGCAACCCTTCAGGATCATTTATAAGACCACCCGGAGAAAGAATCCCTGGAGTCTTGATTTCAGGGGACCCCCTCTGCCCCTAAAGGGGCATCTTCCACCATTGGAACCCCCTCTGCCTCTAGGGGAATCTTCACCACGTACGTTGCGAAAAGGACCTTGAGATTTTTTGTGCCATATTTTCCCACTCCTCTGGTTCCTGGAAAAAGAACGTTGGGGCTTGGAAAAACATAGGCCAATGGCAGACAAGGTCTTTCCATCCTGCTCGCACCTGGCTAGTGTGTCCTTTACTTTAGAACCAAACAAGGAAGATGGTCCAATAAGGGCATTCAAAAAGAAGGAGTCCGCGAGGTCATGACTATGCCTGTGCCCGCAGTTCTAGCTGCCTCTTCAGTTGCGTAGGAGAGCAACCTCATGAACAAGTTGGAGATAGACTCAAGGGTGGTAAGTTGACAGGCAACCTTGTCTCGTGCCCCATCAGAAACTTGACCCGTGACAGCTCCAGAAAGTTCGGAGATCAGATCCCTTTGGAGCCTCGTGAAATGTGCCAAGTAGTTCAGAGACCTGACTGCAATGCTCGCTGAAGCAAAAACTCACTTCCCTAGTCTGTCCACCACCCGGGACTCTCTGTTGGGTGGGTGGACAGTAGGACTTTCCTCCACAGGGTCCTTTTTAGTGGCCGCTGCCACCATCATAGCTTCTACTGGCAAGCCTCTAGACAAGTGGGGATGCTCCTCTGGTGGGGAAAGAATCTTGTCTGGTCTCCGGGGAATGGACTCAATAGAATCAGGGTTCTTCCATGCATGCTGTATGATGAGCAGGCAGGTGGGGTCACCCAAGAAGTAGAAGGCCGAGAACAGAAAGCCTGCAGGAAGACGGACTCTGAGGAAGGGTTACAGGACTTCCAGCCACCCCTCTGTTTCAATATTTCCAGGATGTTTCCAAAGGAGGGGGTGACCATGGGAACCCTTCCCCATCATCATAGTCCGTATCCTCTGTGAGAGACTCTTCCGGAGAGTTAAGGTGTTTCCTCTTACACGCCTTCTTCCGAGGGAGGGTTTCAGTGGGGATGTCTGAAGAAGACTCAGAAGGAAGAATACCCTGAACTGGGGTTTCCTGAGGCTTGTGCTCTTGGTGTCCTGGGGAGGTGGCATGTGGTAGCTGTAGCTCAGAGGGAGCAGGGGGAAGGTCTGACACAGGAGGAGCGCTTCCAGAAGCAAGCACCATCTCCATCATCTGGAAAGCAGGCCCGCCTGAAGAGGAATGAGAGCCCAGAACTGAGTAGGACAATCTCAGAACCGGGGTCACACCCCGCTGCATCAAACCTGCTCCAGGGGATGGAGCCTCAAGCAAAATCAGGGCAGGCACTGCCCCTGGATCCAAGGATGGAACCGATAAAAAACTTGGAGCCATGCTCAGAAATAAGGGTTCTACCCCCCCAACCATGAGACTGAGGAAGAGAAGGTTTCGATGGAACCGAAACCCAAACGGGTGGCCTCGAAGCCTCAGTGAGGGTCACTGTCGTGCTGAGGAATGGGTTCCCACCAAAAATGTCAGAGCTATGGGCCTCGGAACTGACAGATCCAAAGGAGGAGTATAAGTGGGAGTCCTGGGAGCAGTAGACCCAAACCCCGAAGCGGGATGAGTCTTAGGAATGTTTGTTATCCCTCTGGCTGTCAACAGCTGGTCCAGCAGGTGCACTACATCGAATTCAGAAAGACTCCTAGTGGATCTTGTAGACACTCCTGAAGGGGAGTCAGACTGGTCCAGAAAAAGGCTATAAGTCTGGCGTAAGAATGGGTCCAATGAAGGGGAGTACTGGGTCCATGGTGTTTGAGTTGTCGGCACTGAGGACTCTAACTTGGAAATAGGCAAAAGAGGAATCAAAGGTATCGAGAAGGGATTTGGTGCCAAGGAGGCACTCGAAGATGAGGTTATTATGGGCTCCAAAGGGACTGTCGGAACCGCTATCGGTGCAATAAAGGGTAAACTCATTGCTGAAACTATGAACGACAGTAAGGTTGGAGCCATAGTCATCACTGTAGTTATGACTGGTGCCGTAGAGGTCGGTGCCGAAGGTGGCACCGACGTCGAAGTTTCCGTAATGTCAATGATATCAGATTTAGAAGCAACTAGATCTGAGCTCGGAACACAAGCAACAGTTATAGTCAGAGCCGAGGAAGCAATCTTGTGTTCAGTAGAAGATTTGCAGGCCTTGTGTTTGCGGGACTTGCCCTAATTACCAGCCAGTGAAGCGGGATCGGAATGTGGACATTTTTTGTCCATCACTGGAGGGGTTGAGACCTCTGACACAGAAAGGGCCTCTGAGAAAGGTGAGGTTAACAGGCCTTTCAAGATAAGTTTATTTTTTTCTCTCGTTCAGAGTCCGCTGACTAAAACTCAGGCAAATCTGGCAAGGAGGTTTCACAGAGAGGTGAGAAACCCCCAGACAATAGACACAATCATCATGCAAGTCACTGTTGGGGAGTTTGCCATTGCAGGAAGTGCAATGTTTGAACCCCGAAGTCCCTTTTTTTTTCAGACATATCAAAACACACAAAAAGAAACAAACAAATTACTGCTAGAAAGTGAGAAAAAGAAGCAGAAAGGGAAGATACCAATCGTAAGAGAGGGCGTTACCAATGATGGTATAAGAAATACCCAATGTGTAGAGCTAGACAGATAAATAGGGTAGAAAAATGAGTTAGATTAGAAAAAAGTTCAAAATACACAAATATTTGTAAAAATATGACACTTACCTGGAGAGCTCGGTGAATAGCTGCTACATGGCTGCGAGGCAAATGAGATCTGAGGTAACTGGGAGAAGGACATTGTGGGTAGCAGCTTAGCACGAGAGTTTTTGGTGTACATGAGTTTGGTATTAGGCCGACTCAGTTCCGAGGGCATGGAACCGAACCCATCAGTGATGAATAGGAAGAAGGTTAACAACATCAGATAATATTTTGCAACAGAATCTGAACATATTCTCTTAATAGTCTGCTTTGCTACTGTACTGCTGTCAGGAGCAATACATGTGCAATGTGGCAGCAATGATATTAGCAAGCTAGAGAGGCTCCCTATTGCAATGTCAGCACTTAAAATGCTGAGTGCTGAAAAGCTGGAAAAAAAAGACTGAAAACACATGAGAAGATCGAATCTCAAAAATCATGCTTCTCCTTAAAACATCTTTTAGCAAAGGGGCAAGCCCCCCTGCACCCTTCCATGTTGGGGGAAAGTTCCCAGCGCCTTCCAAACTTATATATACCCACTCCAAGATTGCCATACCTTGGAGAAAAGGAAATATTCACAGAAATGGCATCTTGGACTTAGTAAATGTAAATCTGTTCTTTTGGCTATTCGGTCTCCACATTTCGGGACTCAGTGTAGTAAGTCCCAACATTTCAAATGGTTAGCAACTAGAGGTGTACATATATACACCTGCACCTCCACAGAAATTTACATATGAAGCCCACTGAATGAAGATCTTCAAAAACTAAAGATAAGATGCCATGTCATGAATTAACATAATAGAGTTTATCACTTCCAAGATTATTTGGAAGAAATGCTGCAAACAAGTTAAATAAAGAAAAAAAAGAATAATATGACTCCCTAACTGATAAAGTGAGAAGTAAAGAACAAGGGTTGCATGGAGGGACAGTTCATGGTACTGGCTGCTGCCCTGCAGCCCCCAAGCTAAAAATAAAATAAAACAAAACAATTGTATCACATTAATTCAGATCATCAACTATTATTTTAAAATAATAGTTGACTTTCTTCTACTGCTTCATTGCAGCTCTCTGAACCCCATGCATGCATGCAAGGAGCTCTGAGGAAATTGGAAACAAAAAAAGAAAAAAAATCCAAAATAGTATTAATCTGCATCAGGCTTACATGAGCATCATCAGTTTTGATGAGTAAATGTTGGCACAAGCAAAAGGCATTGTATTCTCCAAGCTGCAGCATGAAGCAGTAAGGAGCCCATCTTATTAGTTCAGGCTGCCTCAGCAGACAGAAATGGTTAAAGTAAAACAGAAGGTACAAACAGGTTGAGCATGGGAATAAGTTTTAATTTGTTTATTTATTTATTTTTTTCAGGGACTCTTCCTGCTACTGCCAGTATTGTAGGAAGAAGATAAGTACTTAAAAGTGTGTATGTATGCATGGATGTACTTATGAATGACTGTATGAATGGGGGGTATATAACCTCTGAACAGTCACCCTCTATACTGCATCATAGTTTTTATTGTTTGTTTTTTCAGAATGTTTAGATTTTTGGGTCATATATTTTGGCCTGTTCCAAATAAAATGTGTAGATTTCTGGAAAATCACTGATGATTGACATCATTAAATAATTACATGCTTTTGAGTTTCAGAGTTTGTATCCTACAGAAAATGCATGCAATTGCTAAACCTGCTATGCTGAGTTTGGGTCTTTACCTCTTCATTATTGTTGGCTTTGTCCAGAATTCTTGAGCAAGGAAGTTGAGTAGTGTAGCTTTGGAGGACTTGGCAGTCTCAACTGTCTCTGAATTTTGCCTTATATTACAATTTGTGTTTATATAAAATATGTGTCGTTCCAATAAATCGGTAAGATATTTGACTTTCAGACTTAATAGCGTTCCAAAAAAAGCATGGTACTGCAAAGTAAGCTTGTTATTCTAGCAACTTTCTAAAGGTATATGAAGACAATATCCTTCCCTGGTTTTGGTCCTTTCTCCTTCATTATTATTTTTTTTATTTCTCTGTGATTCAGTTGATGGGTACTTGGTAGCAGTGGGTCAAGCACTGTATTCTGACAGTACTGACTTATGAAGATTAATTCCTGTACTGCAGTTAGTTACATATTTATTAATTTATCTGTTCACAGTCAAACATCTGAGGTAGTCACAGTCATAAAAGTGGTTTGCAATTGATGGTTGCATCTATGTATATATATGTCTGTGTAAGGGGTGTAGATGCTCTCAAATGATGATGATTTTGCATAATGTTTCGATTTTTTGTCTATTTTGATCTGTTCCTCATAAAGTTTATGTTTCTTTTTCCTAGCAAATCAATAAGGATTGAGTCACTAAATAATGTTGACAGACATTTTTGAGTTTCAAACTTAATAGCCTTCTAAAAATCATGCTAATGAAAAGCCTGTTTGTATTGTTGTTTCTAAGGATATAAAGGCAATACCTGTCTCTGAGCTTGGTCCTTTGCCCATTATTATGTTTTAGCTTTCTCCTTAATTCTTTAGCTAAGTAGATGAGATGTATGGGGAGAGGGAGTGGCTTGCAATGGGTTGCACACTATTCTGACAATGGCGAGCTGAGAAGATGCAGTTATCTAAGTATTTATTCATTCATTTGATTACAATCAAACATCTATAATTTCTCATGCAAGTGGCTGCAATTGACGGTCACATCTGTGTGTGTATGTGTGTAGGTGTAAGACCGTTAAAATGACTGTAGCCCATTACTATTTTTTTATTTTATTACATTCTGTTTAATTGCTGGGTACAAGGGCAGTCTGTTGATGAAAGTGTTGTCATTTGTTTAGTATAAGCAGTCATTATTCTGGCGTTGTAGAAGTAGAGTGCATTTTTGTGATGCTAGCAAAAATACTTTACTGGGTCTATTTTGACACACTCAAATATCCAAGGTGCATGGTCAATAAAAAGGCTGTGACTGATGAGTATGGGGATTGTTTCTAATGAAACTGATTGTGTCTGCAGTGAAGAGGTTGCAGCAGATTTAAGCAGGACAAACTGGCCATAATTTCTTTGACTTTCCATCACATTTGGGCATCAGTGTTACCTAATAAGCTATCTGTGGTGATGTCGGCAGGATGTGTGTCACAGTATCTGACAATTGGCAGAGTGTCACATGAAGTAGTGTTATTGAACACTGGTTCTCTGGCTGAGGTTTTGTCTGTGAATTTCTCTGTGTGCAGTCTGCATGTACTCCTTGTCTCTTTGTGGGTTTTATCAATGTGTTTTGGTTTCTTTACCCAGACCCTTGGCTGTATGACACGTGCCTCTGGTCATTTGTGCTTTTACTTTCATCACAATCTAATATCACTGGGTAGACAGAAGGTAACTAGCTTTTGTTTGGATGAGGTAGGATGTCAGGCACTATTCCCAGATGAGATTTGAATAGACTTGCAAGAATTTGTCTTCTCAGTTTATTGAAGAACTACTGTTTTGTTGGCTTTGAACAATAAAGTTTATATAACTTTTTCCTTGAAAAAATGAAAATGAATCTCTTTCCTTACTTGTGACAGTTTTGGTCAGGCAATCATAAGCACAAATGTTAAAAAAATACTGTTTTATGCACTTCTGATCACCTATAAACCTATGACTCCTGGGGGTCTAGCGGCTCAGGAACCCCTGGCTTAATTCAGTCACTTTCTCCAAACTTATTACAGTGGAGTCCTAGCCTGTTAGGCTGTGTTTAAAATCATGATGAGGAGTTAAGAAGTAAGACAAAAATGTGAAAAAACAAGATATAATCTATTGGATGGTTTAGGGCCAGAATGACGGAGGAACAGAAGAAAGGTACTGGGGAGGTGCAGGGGGACTAGTATGCAGAATGAGCCCCCATGAAGTCATTTGTTTACTCCATGTCACTTAAGGATGGCCTTGTTGACTACAGTAAGATATCTAAGGAGTATATATTCAGTAAAGTACCTATAATGAGTAGGTACATACTGAGGCAATGACAGATGAAAGTGAATGACCCCATTTGTTGCATGATCACAGGTAGGGGTATCTGACCTGCTGTAATAGAGCTCAACCCATTCAGCTGCTTCCTGCAGCCCTCCTCTTCCTTTAAAGTCACTAGCCGTGACTGGAACCTAGTCAGGTTCAAGAGCAGTGACTGACCTGTCAAGAGGAAGGTAGTAACCATTTAGGAAGAGGCTTTAATCAAAATGCATATAATTTCCAAAGGGCACAAAGAAACTCTGCCCTCAAAAAGGTCAAAAGGATTGACACAGTAAGCTTCTAGTTCAAAAATTCTGGTTTTGCACTATACATATTTTAGGTCTTCAGATGCAGCTGGTTCAAACAGAGGAAAAGTCAACTTTTCTAAAACAAAATGCAACTTCAGCGAAGTTACAGGATCCTTTATAGGATAATGGACAGGAAAACTACATCTGAGAAAATCCTTGAAAACCTTACAAAGAAGTCAGTACAAGGGAGTTAGAACCTTGATGCAGATTTGAAATTGCTGCTAGGTGCACCTTAACAGAAGAATATCTTAGTTCAGAGTCAAAGATATGTGACAGCTAACTTAAAATTGCCATCACTGGAGCAGTAAAAAGCCCCAAACGTTTGAAAGTAGTCCATAGAGACCAATAAGTCCATATACTTCCATATATTCTATTACTGGACCTCTGAGCAAAAATGAGAATTTGGACAACCCTGTCTGGGTATAAAAGGTCCCAGGTTATTAATGTAACTAGGGTAACCGTGCAGTTACATACAGGGACTGATGGTCTATGTGAGGTTTTTTTTTTTTTTAATGAATTTCAAAATAAGTGGAAATGGTGGAAAGCATGAAGAAATCCTCAGGTCATTACTGGATAAAAACAACCCTGGGATAATCTCCCAGAGGTAATATAAGGAAAATTAAGTTATTGTAAACAGTCTTGGTCAGAGATACAAACAGTTTGCAGTAGTGTTTCCACCGGAGATGGAAAATATTTCATGTCACTGAGAAACTACTCCTGTGGCATTAACAAACAGATAAGTCTACCAAACAAAGAAATGTCAACCCCAGCAATGTAGTTTGCCACCAGAAAGTGGTTTGTTGACACAACCCAGTCCCTTAATCTCACCTTTTCCTGACAACAGGGATAAGAGTGAATTATTCTATGCCTGTTTATGCACCAAACCACTGTCATGGTATTAGTGTGGATGCCAACCACACACTGAGGTAAAGTTTCCTGGAAAGCATGTAATGTAAGAAGAGCTGCCTTCGTCTTCAAAATGTTGATGCGCTGTCAAGTCTCTGTCTGTCACCATACTCAGTGGACCATCTGCCCTTTACAATGCTCTCCCACTCTAGTACAGAAACATTCATTGTGAAAGACACTACAGAGGTGGATTTAAGGAAAGATTGCCCAGAGTCACACTTGGTGTGTGTATCAATCATCTCAATTGAGACCTCAAAGTCCAGGAAACCTTTATGTGTTGTGTCATGGGATCTCTCAACTAAGACCACTGAACTTGGCTGATATTTTGTAATAGGAGGATCTTGTCCAGGAGAAGAAACACCCACAAGATAGAGTATCCAGAATGCACTTGAAAGTAAGCAGAAAGCTCTCCACCTGGCGATTTGTGCACTCGGTGTGATTCATAAAGGCTGGAAGAGACTCCCTCATAGAACTTGTACTGATGTGTGTTGAAGAAGCTAGTTAGGGAAGCACATCTACCTTTTGCAGTCTCTGGTTCATTGCAGCTACTGATATGCATTTGGCGAACATCCTGGGGGCTGAGGTGAGACCAAATAGAATAGTACTAAACTGATAATGGCTGGTTCCTGCCCAGAAACACAGACATCTCCTGGGCAAACTGTCATTTTTTTATGTGAAGGTAAAGCATACTAAAGGTCCAAACAGCACATCCAACCTCCACCTGAAAGACTAGAAAGGAGGGACTGCATCATGCCTATACAAAAGGACTCTTTGGGGATACATTTCTTTAGGATCTTTGGAATGTCAGCATGAGAACCTCTATCTTTCTGTGAACTAAAAAGATCTGGAGTTAAAACTTGATCCTCCCTAGTGGGACCAATTGGATAGCTCTTCTCATGCAAGAGGTTGAAGACCTCTTTCCTTGCTGCACTCTTCTGACAGTCTGGAATGTTGAGTAATGTGAGGACATAGGTGCAGTGTGAACAGAAGAAGAGAATCATATAGCTTCTGGATAGCCTTCAGCTGGATGGACAGATGACTCCTTCAGAGTAAGATAGCTGTGCAAGGTCTTAAGGATTAGACAAATGTCGTCCTAATGAAGGATCACTGTATCCCTGATGTTGCCAAATATTACTGCCTCTGGTATGGTAACCATACTAAATGTTGCCAGGGTCATGCCAGTTTCCTCCAGATCTTCAGTTATTTTGCTGCTGCTGGTCAAACCAAAATCAAAGCTAACATGGACTTTGCTGCATCCTGGAAAAAGGGCACTGAAAATTTTGAAATTTCATGGCAACAGCTGTGAAGGCCTTGCCCCCTTTCTCCACTTTCTCCTAATGAATTTTACAAAAAGACCAAGACCTGCAGACCCCTGAAATGGTCACCTCAGTATCCTCAAATTTTCAGAAGATGTAACTAGAAATGACAGGGAAGGGCAATTCCTATGTCCACTGCTCTTGTTTCACCATACACAAAACTGTAAGATAGATGTATTGTGAGGTTTGCAGTAGATGTTATGGTTGACACCTGAGACTGCAACTTGTATTTTATATCTCCACTAGCCAATTATGAAAGGAATCAGATGGAGCAAACATTGTACTGGCCACAGGTGAATGTGGAGCATACATAAACCTGCTTCTCTAACCTTTACATAGCCCTAGATTCTTTACTCAGGAGATCAACAGTGGGACTACAGAATGTAGCAGCCTTCTTAAGGGTTGCCGCAGAAACAATGGAATTGGGTTTGAGAGTCTCTGTCCAGCAGTTCCAGTCACTGGGAGGCTACACAATCTTGACTGGCTTCCTCTGGGCAGGCCTCACAATATAATCTGCAGCAGAGACTGTGGGTTCTGCTGGTCATTCTTTTTTCTGATTTATCATCTCCAGGACCTCTGCAGGCTTGGGATCATCCAGAGGGATGACAGGAAATCAAAACTTTCATCCTTGTCACTATCTAGGCTCTGGGATTCCTAAAGGGAGCCCGTGTGACTTCTCTTGCACTTGTGTTTCCTACTAATCCACAGAGGGAATAGGACCAAGGATGATGAAGACAACTATAGGGAACTAGATATATGGAAGTAATTCTGCACATGCCCTCCAACTCCTCAGCCAAGTTCTGAAAGATGGCCAAAGTGCCAGGCCAAGTTTTCCTTCCTGAGGCAAAAATCGCTTGCTGTAAGGTGATAAGGATGGTAAATGTAAAAACAGTTTGCCCTGTTGGCATCAAGACTGACACTGATGCCACAGTCTAGGCTAGTGGGTTTAACCCCAAATATCCAAGGCTAAAAAACACCTGGGCTGATGTCAGGACTAGAACTGGCTCTGAGCTTGACCTTGACCCTGTCAGACGTATCCATAAAAGCAGGAATGATACACTTATGAACCCTGGGTCAGATGATCACAGTATCAACAGTAAAAATAGGAAAGCTGCAGGGAGACATCAGCTATGGCTCTGAAGTTACTGGTATATTGTAAATGACTCCAAAAGTCCACCTCATACAATGCGGCCAAAGAAATTCACAGCTGCAATAGCGACTATGTTGAAGCCATGAATACTGGAAATAAGGTCATTGCCAAAGATCCTGACCCCAGAAGTTGCAGCCCCAAGATCAAGACAGCAGCAGATGTTGACGTTTTTGTCAGCACTGACACCAGATCCTGGCAGTTTAATTCCAGACTCATTTTGGCTAGCACCTAAATGAACACTGATGAGGAAAAGCAGGTGACTCTCATTGACCTACAGAGGAATCTTCAATCCTATCATCTCTATTTCTTTCACCTTTATCAATTATATGTTTTTTCCTCCTTTCTTTCTCCTTAAGTCAAGGTTTATCAACCACATGCTTGGTCTTTGATCCTCTTTGGGTCAACTTCTTGGGACAGAGCTTGAACATGAAGCCCTGTTGGAAGAAGATGCTGAACTACCTTTCAATTTAGAAAATATCAACTTGTTTTTCCTATGCATAATAGTAATAGCTGTAAATGATTCACAAATATTATTCTGTTCATCATAAAGTTCCTCCCCTAATCCAAACACCTGTAACATGTGTTTGCCTTGTACCAGGATCATGTTCCCATACTTACATTTTTGAAAGCTCAACTGCCCATCCTGTACAAAAATCAAAAGCACTAAATAGCAGTAGAAAAACAGCACTTAACTTAGGCTCATCTGTGGAGAACAATAGGAATAGCAATAATGCCACCAAATGGACAGTGGTAAAACTGTAACAAGAATACATTGCTCACAAGATACAAATTCAAAACTCTGCAACAGTAAGCATTTATTTGTGGTACTTAGAACAAGCAAATAGACCATATTATTAATAAAAGGCAAGGCAGAGCAAGCACAAACACAAAATGTAAAAGAAGGGCAAAAAAAATAATAAGACTGCTAAAACCTAGGGAAAAGACAAAGAACTGTATTAAGGACTTCTCTAAAAGTGTGTGTGTGTGGGGGGGGGGGTCAGAACTAAATGTCAGTCAGAATCTAGCAGCAATGTAAGTAAGCAGCAGCACACAAAGACATTAAAACTGAATCAGTTTTATTACAGAATAAACACATTTAAAGAAATACAACTTGGGGCTGTTTCTCCAATTCTTACTGGTGGCGTAGCAGAAAAGATTGGAAGATGGAGCTTTCTGGCAGAATATTGTGGATAGAAATGGAGCACCTTGTAACCTAAGAAATGTTCAGATATTCAGCTGGCTAAAGCCCTATGGCTTTAGTTCTGTTAGTTGATATGGATGGACCTCCTCATCTCAGATTAAAGGATTCTCACACAAATAAAAAAAAGTTATGTACTCACCGTAATGTTCCACCTGTGTTGTCCATTTTCATTCTTCCTCAACTGTTTCGTTTGAATCCGAACCTCTGATCTGACTTAGTCATTACTAATGCCCATGGTAACCAAAAGTGTTTGAGCTTCTCCCTTACCCATAATGCACCAACTTCTAACATACCCCAGATCTTGTGTGCTGATTTTACCTGAAATGGTCACTACCACTATATATAAATAGCTATATATCTATATATAGATACATAAAAATGTATATATCTTACAGAGGAAACTATATCTGAGGCTTACTCATAAAGGCCAGAGGTTTCCTTATAATGACTCGTTCTTCCAGAAGTTTGTTGAAATAACAGATGGGAGTTGTTGGGCAGGAAGTTGAGGAAGAATGAAAATGGACAACACAGAGGGAATCTTATGGTGAGTACATAACTTCTTTATCTGATGTTCATTCTATCCTCAACTCTTGAGACAGAGTCCACAGCTACCTAGAACCCTGGGTGGACTCTAAAAAGGGATATTCCTGAGCACAGTTGAGCCAAAAACTGCTCTACCCCTTGAGACCAGATCTAATTTGTAATGAGTGATAAATGTATGAGGATTCACCCAGGTTGTAGCTGCACATACGTCATCCATGGAAGCTCTGGATAGGAAGACTGAAGAAGTTGCCAAAGAACTAGTTAAATTGGCTTTTACAGGTTTTGCTAAGGTTAGACCCAGTTTGCTATAGATAAAAGAAATGCAATCTGTCACCCATCTGGCTATAGTTACTTTTACCACTGGCTTTCCCAATTTCAGATCTGCAAAACAAACAAATAATTGATCTGCTTTTCTGATTTGTGTTGTCCTATGTAAACAAAAATGTAATTGTCTGTGAACATAAAATAAATGCAACATATATTCACCTTTGTTTGTAGATTTAGGAAAGAATACAGGCAAATTAATGGAATGATTGATATTGGATTCTGACACCATCTTGGGAAGGAAAACCGCATTGGTTTGTAATGTAACTGTATCCCTATGTAAAATCAATGATGGAGGTTTTGATGACAGGGTTTAAAGTTCTGAAATTCTAGCTAAGGTAATGGCCACTAGATAAACAGTTTTCCAAGTCAGAAATTTAAGGTCACATTTCACTGGTGGCTCAAATGGGGAGTGAATTAAGGCTTGCAGTACCAAGTTCAACTCCCATGGTGGAGGAGGGTCTTTATACAGGGGTCTCAAGAGAACAGTGCCTCTCAAGAATGCTTTACAAAGTTTAGAAGAGGCCACAGAAGAATTTTCGAATCCAATATGAAAAGTAGAAATTGCTGCCGATTCAGCCTTAATAGTGGAGGAGCTCGCCCCTTCATTAAAGAAGGAAGCTAAAAATTCAAGTATATTATTTATCTGGGCGGAAAAGGAGTCAATTTGTAATTGTTGTGCCCAGTAAATAAACCTTTTCCATTACTTGTATAAAGCTTTCTCTTTAAAGGTTTATGGGAAGATAAAAGAATATGACAAACAGGGAAAGAGAGCATTGGATGTCTGGCGAAAACATACTGTTAGCTTGAGTTCTGAGATATCCAGATGAACCATGTCTGTCAGATATGACAGGAGATTTGAAATCCGATCCAATATCCAAGGTTGGAAAAGAAGATGAGGCCACAGGAAGGGGAAACAAATCTGATGAGGCCAGTAAGGTGAAATGAGGATGATGTTTCTCTTCAACCTGGCTGCTTTTTGCAAGTATTTTGAAATTAGAGGAATTGGTGGGCAAGCATAAAGTAGACCGGGGTCCAATCATGAAGTAGAGCGTCCCTCTGTAACTCCCCCTTAAGAGGGATTAGAGCAAAGTAGCTGCTGCATTTGTTGTTTGGGGAGAAGCAAAAAGATCACAGCAAGGCTGTCCCCATAGCTAGAAAATCATTTATGTCACTATCCTGTTAAGAGACCGCTCATGAGATAGAAGAATGGACCTGCTCAATTTGTCTGCTATCACATTGGATTTCCCCAGCATGTGCATTGCTGTGAGAAAGCGACTGGATGAGATCACCCACTGCCATATTCTGAGTGCTTCTCAACACAAGGGGTATGATCTGATCACTCATTGTTGATGTAGCAAACTACTGAAATATTGTCTGTTTGAATTGCAATTTTCCCTTAAGGGAGAGCATCATGGAAAGCCTGCAATGCTAAAAGCACTGCTGTCATCTTTAAGACATTGATATGCAAGTTGGGCTCTTCATGGGACCAAGTGCCTTGGACTGTCCCCCCACCCAATCTTGGAAACATCCGTGGTCACTATGGTGTTGGGCTGAGGGAGAATGAAAGGATGGCCTTGTAGAACTTGATCCGATCAAATCCACCACTAGAGGTACCTCTTGCATGCCTGATTGATCCTTATTTGTGATGACATGCACTGGTAAAGAATAGATCATTGTTTTGCTTTTGCTAGCATCCACTGAAAAAATTCTTATATGAAATCTTGCTAGAGGAACTAAAGATTATGGCAGCTGACACTGACCCCAAGGCCAGAAGGATCAAACAGGCTGAAACAATGGTACTGCAAATTATTCTCTTGACTTGGAATCTTATAGTCTGTACTCTT
Organism: Protopterus annectens; assembly: GCF_019279795.1. Lineage (NCBI taxonomy): Eukaryota > Metazoa > Chordata > Ceratodontiformes > Protopteridae > Protopterus > Protopterus annectens. Next base: position 1,995,190,331 of record NC_056733.1, on the reverse strand, counting down.
AAGAGAGGAAGAATACACTGATGTCATGTTGAAAACTGCTCATATGAATTCCAAAATTTGAGTTGGCTGCAGGTGAGACTTGTCATAATATATGGTTATCCCCAGACGAAAACAAATCCGAAGTACCTGATCTCTTGCCCTGATTAGCAGATGCCTGGTTGAGGCAGTAATGAGCCAGTCATCTAGATATGGAAATGCTCTGAATCCTTGCAGTCTCAGGTGAGCTGTCACCACTGCCATGCATTTGTCAAACACCCTGGGGGCTGTGGTGAGTCCAAAGGGGAGTTCTCTGAACTGGTAATGACTGGCTCCCCAGCCAGAACCTTAAGCACCTTCAGGATTGTCTATTCATCCTTATGTGATAGTACGCATCCTGAAGGTCTAGTGAGCATATCCAGTCATCCTTGCCCAGTAAGGGAAGAATGAACTGAACCATGACCATCTGAAACTTCGTATATCGAACTGACTTGTTCATATTGCTGAGATCCAAAATTGGTCTCCAGTCCCCTGTTTTCTTTGGCACTAAAAAGAATCTTGAGTAAGTTCTGGATTCTGCCTGGTCTGACGGGACCTCTTGGATGACTCTTTTTTTCCAGCTGTTTTTGTATTTCCAGAGCTGCCTCTTTCCTCTGACTGGGTGGAACATCAGAAATTTAGCAAACAGTTGGAGTTGGAAGGAAAAAGGGTATTACATAACCTCTGGAAATAATCTGCTAGAGCCATGTATCTTTTGTTATGTCTAGCCAGGCTGTCTAGTGCAGGGATAGAAAACCCCTGATTGCCTCCAGAGGGGGAAATTTGGGCCTCCTTTCAGGAGTGCTAATAGGGTCTATCAGAGAAAAGAATCTCTTGAAGCCTGGTTTTGTGGGCTTCCTCTGCTGTGGGAGGGCATCATCATCCATTTGAGTTCCACCCTCTGCCCCAAGGGGAACTTTCTCCATGAGTGGCCTGGAAAGGACTCTGGGACTTCTTGAACCACCTTTTTTGACCACTTCATTGATTCCAAGAAAAAGATCTTTGAGGGGTCTAAAAATACACACCCACTGCAGAGAGGGTTTTTCTATCTTTCTCACACCTGGATAAAGTGTCTTACACTTTTGGGTTAAACAACGAACTGCCATCAAAAGGAGCATTGACAAATGAGGACTTGAAAAGCTCCACAAAAATCACATTGCATCCAAGCATGCCTCCTAATGGATATGCCTGAACCTGCTGCTTTGGAGGCGCCTTCAGCTGCATGCAAAACAAGCCTCATGGATAAGTTTATAACAGATTGGGGGGGTAGCCAACTGAGAGGCCATGGACAATTGGACCTCATCAGAAACGGTCCCTGAAAGGGATTTTGAAAGTTTCTTGATCAAATCCTTTGCAACCTATTAAAATATGCCAAATAGTTCAGTGAGCTAATAGCAAAGGTTGCTGAAGCATAGATACACTTCTCAAATCTGTCCATCTCCCTAGACTCCCTGTTAGGGGGATGAACAGAGGAACTTTGTTTGGCAAGTTACTTCTTGGTGGCCACAACCATGACCATAGCATCCACAGGTACCCACTTACTCCAAAATTCCTTTCCCACAGGTGGAGCCAGAATCCTATCTTGCCTCTAAGGTATTAGCTGAACTGAGTCAGGATCCTTCCACACCTGCCAAGAGACCAAATCAATAAGCTCATCAGCAGGCGGAGTAACCCAGGAGGTAGATGGCCCTGCTCCAAAGGCCTTCAGAAATACTGACTCCTCTGGTGAAGGGTGGCTGGGAGTTCAACCACCTCTCTTGTTTCAGGATCCCAAGGATTTCTCCAAATGAGACATCTTCTGGATGTGATCATGGGGACCCTTCAACCTCATCAAAGTCCATATCCTCATTGACTGACTCTTGTGGAGAATCCAAGCACACTTTCTCTTCCTAGGGACTTCCTGGGTTTGGTGCTTCAGGAAAGTGTCAGAGGAGACTATGAAACCCTGCTGGGTAGTCTGGAGGTCTCGAGCTGGTGTCAATGTGATGTCAAATGATGAGGCTCCAAGCATGGAGACATCTGGGAGTTGGGCTGAAGATCAGAGGTGGGTTGGGTCCATTAGTCCTATCGGAAGCAGAAAACACCTTCTTCACAATCTCGAAGGCAGACCATCCTGGAGAAAGAGAAGACCTCAGCACTGAGAAGGCAGGCTTCTGGATTACTGTCTCCTCCTGCCCCTGAAAGCAATTTTCCCAAAGAGGAAGTCAGAGCCAAGCAGTCCAATGCTGAAGCATTAAGGTGTAGAGACAGTTCTGAGACCTTTGCAGTTGACCCAGTTCATCAGATCTGACAAGGAAGCTTCAGCTCCAAGAGTTCTCTGTATCTAAAGATGTCAGAGCTGGGGCACTCAGAGTTACCTTCAGATATGAAGATAGGGTTATCTCAAGATCCAAGCCAGATGGACCTAGAACACTCAGATCCAGGGAGTCTGATGGAACCAAAGGGATCAAAGAAGGAGTCTTAGGTGGTGGTATGGTTGAAGGATGAGCCTCCTGACCCAAAGTGGTAGGAGCCAATAACACACCCATCTGGATCTGTGCTGAGAGAAACTTCCTTTTCACCCTATCCACATCTACCTCAAACTCCTGGATGAATGAGTCAAGGCCAGAAAAGGTGACTTTGTATGGCTCCTTTCCATAAAGGTGGAAGGGACCCTGAAAGGCACCAGATCAATAGAGTTAGAATATTGGGTCCTTGGCAAAATAATAGGATCTGGAACAGCTAGATCTGAAGGCTTATTGTGTGGATCCAAGGATGTAGGATTCATTAACCTCTTTTTCTTCAGATCTGAGGGGAAAGAGGTTTGAGACCTCCTTGAATCTTGTTTAGACCTCTTCCTGGAAGGCTCCGAAGATGGAGTTGAGGAAGTGGAGGGAATCGGAGACTCAGACTCCTTGGAGTTTAGTTTGGGGGATTGAGCCCCAGTGATAACTTTACAGAAAGATGATGGCAGCAAGCCTTTCAGAATCAACTTATTCTTCCTGTCCACAGGTGCTCTGGGGTTAACATTATTACAAACAGAGCATTCCTCCTGCAGGTGCTGTGGACCTAGACAATAAACTCAGAATATATGTGCATCTGAGATAGGCAACCTGTGCACACACCTCAAACTTTTTTTTAAATCTGGAAGGACCCTTCTCAGCCATACTAACGTAAACAACAAAGCACAATATAGGAACAAATTTGTTTTTGTTTTGAAAGGGGAAGTCAGAAAGGAAAAATATTACCAACAATGGTAATTAAAAATACACAAGTGTGTAAAAACAGCAGATGGTAAATAAAAAAAAAAAACTACCAATAATGATAATAAAGCAGTACACAAATGTATAACAGTAAGGGGTAAGAAGTATAAGAGAGATACACTAGAAATATAAAGATTTTTGGAGAAAAAAAATCACTTATCTACTTAAGGTACAATCAAAATTCGAGAGCTACGGCTGACCACGTCTTTTCAAGAAAAGCAGCAAACAAGGTCTGAGGTATGTTGGGAGTTGGTGCTTCATGGGTAAGGGAGAAGCTTGAAAGCTTTTGGTTACCACAAGCTTTAGTAACGGCCAAGTCGAATCCAAGGTTCATATCCAAACCCAACAGTTGAGGATAGAATGAAACTTGACATCAGATCTGTAAATTAATTTTCCTTTAAAAAAATGTTGAGAGGATGGGATAGGAAATGCAGAACTCAATACTGCCAACAAAAAGCTCAAATCCTTCAATAAGTAGATATCAAGAGAATTCTGTTTTGATGAGGAGCCTGTTGCTCAGCAGAAGTGCCTCCTTATCTGCAGGAGGAAAAAATGGTTTACCTGTGAGTAAGACTGTATCCTAAACAGCTGAGGCAAGAGGTATTTATTTATTATTGATGTATTTATTCACATTTGTTGACCGGGAAAGTCCACTGGGTCAGAAACCCATTTTCAGTGGAAGCCTGGGGAGAAAAGCACCACAAAATATTTATTATAGAGTATTTTAAGGATAAAATAGGCAAAGAGCATAAACAATGAAGAATTACATTGGCACATGAAATATAATATACAGTACATTAACACTGAAAACATGAGAACAATATGAGAATGAGAACAATAGATGGGTTTCTAGCAAGGCAAGATCACTGCAAGGAAAGTTGATAAACTGAACAGAATTACCACTTAAAAGGAAAATAAATCAGATGAAGCCACTGTAGAAAATGGATGACCTCTACAGGAATAAACTTCTTCTTCTTTCAGCTTTTCCTGGTTAGGGGTCACCACAGCGAATCACCGGTCTGCTCATGATTGGCAGTGGAGTTTTACAGTGTTGAGTTGCCAGCCCGGCGTCCAACCTTCCACAGAAGGCACACACACAAGCAACTATGCCTAGCGCCAATTTAGAGTGTCTAATCCACCTACAGCATGTCTTTGGGGTATGGGAGGAAACCGGAGCACCCGGAAAAAACCCATACGACCACAGGGAGGACATGCAAACTCCACACAAAAGGCACCCCAGCCAAAGCTCGAACCAGAGAACCTCTTGTTGTGAGGCAGCAATGCTAACCGCTGCACCACCATGGCCACCCCCTTAACAGGAATAAACAAAAGGAGGCAAACAGCACTAAATAATAAAAGCTACTGGTCTGATAATATTCTGTAACCTCACAGTTTTGGAAAAGAAGCTGTTAACAGTAACAAATTTTAAGAAAGTAATTAAGATGGTAATGATAATCTGCAAGTGAAAATAAATTATTACATTTGAGAAACCATGGAAACATACACCTTATCTAGTCAGGGAAACTACAATATTGATTAAAACAGACCTAAAGAAAAAGCTAAGAGGGAAATGCAAAATCACAGCAATTCAAAATTATTTCTCAGCCCCATGGAACCATTAACAATGCACCTAAACTCATTTGTGGCAGGCAAAGTACATTAGGAAAGAGTGGAGGTAAACATAGTGGCCCTAGCACCTGCAACATAAATGTTAATAATTCCTGCAGCCAGAGCTCTATGATACCAGATCCATTTTCCTAGAATTTTACTAGTATCAACCTGCTGTGTGGGGCACAAAATCTGACAAAAAGGTCAATGTCATCCAAAACCATATACATTCACTGCAAGATAGTAAACCTCTAAGAAAGACAGTCAAGATTTTGAGAAACTGATTTTCACAGTTCCCAAAGATTGTAAATGGAGGAATAAAGAAAGGAGGTGCAGACATAATCAGTTCATGGTACCTCTTCTCCCCTCTGATAAGTCAGCAAATTCCCATTCAAATGGGGCTACTATTAATTTTAAAAATGACCTAAAATGTATGCTTTCTGGAGTAGTTTTCCTCATACCGCCTTGATTTTATTAATCATCCTCTGGTATTAACTCAAACCTGACATCATCTGAATTAGACCCATACTCGAGAAGAAAAGATATTTATTCTAGATGGAGTTTTTTCAGAAAGCTTTTAAAAATGTTGCATTTTTTCATAAAATATATGCAATTGTATTATAATCAAAATAAACAATGGCATGATTTGGGAAAGAGTTAGAGTTCCAGTCCCCTTTTGCCAATTATTTATGCCATCTCCTTAGAATTTATTCATATTTCAGTCAAGGAAGCCCTTGAAGACAAGCTGCCACAAATAGTACCCAGACAGCTTGAAGACCATAGTTTATAAATGCATATGACATCAGTATTCACAAAAAAACTCATTTACTACTAAAGACTTTTTTTGTTGAACTTAAGGTTCTTAGGTTTTTGAGGTTCAGACTTACTTAAGGAATAGTCTGCAAGCTTCATACATTCCAGCAGCCAAAACAAAAAAGAATGACAAACTATGCACCATCACAAGAAAGATCATGTCAAGGGAAGTACATAAACAATGACTATTCATAAGAAGCAAAGATAAGACACATCAAGATTAAATAAATCAAATAATTAAATCAAACTAATTGTTAAATATATAAGTATGCCAAAGAAAGCAAGCACCTATTGGTCACTATAGCAGAAATGACAGAATTAATATCTTCTTAGTAATAAGCACAATTACAGAGGGAAACAGAGCTGTCAGAAGCCTTGCAAACAAACTATGGCAGCTATATTCTCTGATGTGAACACCAAACAGGGCAAAACTTTGATGTAAATATCTTGAAAGCTGTAATTTATTAATTATAATACACAATAAACTTTTTTTCATTTAGATTTTTGCCCCCCCATGCTTGCAGATCATCATGGCCCTACGGCCCCTACTGCCTCACCTTCTATCTGCCACTCCTATACTCTACATTTACACAAGATGCTCCTTTGGCTGTTCTTTGAGATGGCAGGGTGAGAACTTATGTGTAGCCATTAGCAGTGGGTATGCTTTTCTCAGGTCTACATACTCTCCTACAGGCAGATAGATACCTCCTTCCTGTAATAGCAGCCATGCAGAATATGCATGCTTCTATGTGTGATTTAAAGCAGACTGCAATATGTCACCACTCAGTTCGGCAGCAAATCATATCCTGCTCTTTTAAGCATCATGTGTATCTGTAAGGCTCCACTTGTTAATATGACCGTAAACCAAACTGCTACTCCTCCCTCGATGGCTAGCTGACAGTGTCAACTCATTCCAGTCCTCGCTCCTTAACCTCTCTAACACTGGGCTTGCCAATCACACCCGGGTCAGTTAAAAAAATAAAGTATGCTAAGCTGAAGCACTATAAAAGATAAATATCTGCTACTTGGCCAGTATCAAAGGAAAACACACTGATTTGAAGAGAAAAAGACAAACGTCATATAAAAATAATGAATAATTGTCTGGTAAGGAAGTGCCCCGGACAGGAAATGACTGGTTACCTCCAGGTTGGTTTGTTTTACTTCACAGTATCTGCTGACATCTAGTAACTAAACCAGATATGAGCACAGCTTTCTAGTATTCATTACTGAAGAAAATCATTCTACTTAATGGTTAAATGGGCTGACCTAACCCTTCTTATTGATAATGAAGGCAGGAAGGAAAGAAAGAAAGTGCTTACGGCAGTTACAGATAAGATACAGGTGTCTGGATCGTCTGCCTCACCTCTGATACTGTTATAGCCCCAGCAGGCAGGTCTGACATAGGTGGAGAAGGAATACTAGTAACAGTGCCAAAATACAAAAACAGTACAGGCGATATTTTATACAATGTATCTGTAAATCCATATGACCAGAGAGATACCTGAGTCAAATTAACAGAGCTAGGTGTGTCTTGAAAACTGGCTAGAACAAATGATGAAAGCATTTTTCGAAGGGCACTATTTCAAACCGAGAGGCTGTATTTGTGTCAGCTAAAGACATTATAAAAGGAAATCTTTGACTTTGGGAAGCTGTTACACTGCATGAAAATCAAATGGTAGTGCTTTTTGAGTAGAAACAGCTAATTACTCTGTACACAGTGCAAGAACAGACATCACAGACAGTTGAGAAGAGGAAACTAATTCAAAAAGTGAGTACACTATGCCGGGCTTGTAAGTAATAATTTTATCTACTGAATTCAGGTCAAAAGTTTATGTCTGATCATATTTAAAGCTGAAGCAAGCAGAGTTTTATACAGAATATTTAAAGCTAAGGATGACAGCGGAGTAGTCTGGGTTTTCCCTCCCCTTTAAGGACATTAAATGTACAACCTGAAATCATTATTCTGAACTAAACAAGTGTGAACAGTATCTTTACCTATATCAGAGGAGACATATATATATATATATATATATATACACACACACACACACACGTGTGTGTGTGTGTGTGTATGTATGTGTATATATATATATATATATATATATATATATATATATATATATATACATATATTTATCTATGTATATGTATATATATATATATATATATATATATATATATATATATACACATACATACAAACATATGCGCACACACATACACACACACACACAGTTAATACTATTACAGCCAGAATATATACATAATTCAGAATTAAATAACTGTGTCCAAACATTTATTTTAACAGATCATACTGACTGTGGTAATTAAACCAAATTATTTACTGCTTGTAGACTAAACTGCTATGTGGAATCCCATTATAATTACCTATTATCATAGTACCCCCACTTTACAGTTTTTAAAAGAAAATATCTGTAAGCATTAAAACTTCAAACTACGTTTATTGCCTTTGTCTATTAAATGTATGAATAAAACACTACTAGTATCTCTTTGTCTGATGTCATATACATGTTCAGTTATTCTGCTTCTAATATTTCTTTCTTGCATAAAAACTCCCACAAATAAATACAACTATATATAAACTCAACTGCAACTTGTAAAATCTCTGAAGCTTTGAACTTTTGGTGCACCATTCTGTCTCATTATTAAAGCAGCATCATGTGCAATACCTTCAGGTGTTGTGTTTATTTAATATTCAACCCCCCCCCCTTTGAAACTTTGAAAAGTTATTTCAAAATATGAATTCTCGAAATCTGTTTAATTAGTCAAATTTTTTATTTGTTGAAATTTGTGTAGTCAAGTACACATGATTGACAATTTAAAATATCAGAAAACAATTACGGAAACGTAACAGTGCTTTTGCAGGGTGCAACCCCCCCCCCCTGCGAATTATACAAACTAACAATGCAACTTTACTTCAGTAGGTAAAAGGGCACACTCCTCGATCTGCTGTGTACCACAATCAACATGCAATGCTGTTTCTTTTTCATAGTTATTTTTCAATATTTTAAATCATCAGTCATATAGTCTCAACCATATGAATTTCAACAATTTAAAAATTCAGCTAAGTAAAACAGACCCAAATTCTTTGCTGTTGTTCTCACACAAATGTCTAGGAAATGCAGGTACTAATAGTCTACAGTCGAGTAGTGGAGTTTTTCAGCAAGTATTTAAAGAAAGTCCAAACTAATCCATGCTTGCCTAATACTGAATCCAATATGATTCTAAACAAATTTAGACAGATATTTGATCAGCATTTTTGACATTTATGGAAACATGCAAAATCTATTGATAACATGTTTTTGTGGTAGCTTACTTTGAAGCTTTCTCAGCTTGACAATAATGAACAGCTTTACATTAAGGAAAAGCTTGACCACTTACTTGTTTGACAGCCAGTTTTGACCTGATGGTGTTTTCTGATAACCGAGTATGATGAAGCAGAAATCAAAGAAAGAAAGAACTGTGGTTTTAGTGTGTATATTTTTGCTTCACATCTTTGTGTTCCAGCTTCTTATTCACTGTTTTTGGACACCACGACAGTAAGCAATTGTTAAGTTAGCTATCAACATTTTTGCAGGAATGTGAAGCCACATGTTTCCCTTTTAAGGATGACAACAGTAAGCCCTGAATCCTCAAGGTGTAAATGGAGTATGCCCCTTTAATAGGTTTTTACTTCTACTACTCCCTACTTGATCTTCATCAGTAAAGTTAGGGAGCTAACAGTATTCCTTGTGGGCTGTAAATATCCTTTGTTCACAGGCAACTGCTTACTGAACTATCAGTTTTTGCAGTCATTCTAACCCCCTTCATGCTGTAAACAGAGTTTTCCCTTAATTTGTGTTAGGTTTTTACTTCTATTATTCTCTACTCAATGTTCATAGGTGGCTAGTGCTAGGGAGCTTAAACATCACTCCTCATCAAATACTTTTCTTTATGTTTGGACATTTTGACAGTCAACAACTACTAATTTAGTTGTGTTTTTGCAGTAAGGAGGAGTCAGATGGTTGTCCTTTTAAGGGGAAATTAGTAAGCCATCACACCTCATGTTGTTAAGAGTTATCTCTTCAATTTTTGGTTGTGTTTTTAGTTTTCGTATCCCTTCTTGACATTCAGAACTCTTTGAGAATGTATATGCACATGTTTATTTTAATTTATCTGAGTTATACTGCATATTTTAATTTAAATTGTGACAGATAGAAAATAAAATAAACGTGTTTTTCTGTTTCAATCAGTGTTTCAGCTTTTAACTTATTTGACATTCAATGGTGGCTAGTATTACAGAATATAATGAGCAGGCACACAGGCAAGGATCAGGATAAGCTGGTAAAAGCTGAAGTATCTTGAAAGTAGATTGTTTTCTTGGAATAAAATTTTTTGAAACACTATTATGAACAAAGTACCACAGTTTGTAAGATGAATGTTATCATTTTTATTTAGTAATCAGTACTGGCAGAGGTTTCCTCAAATTTTTTGCCCATTATATCTAAGAACTCTTTGAGAATGTATATGCACATGTTTATTTTAATTTATCTGAGTTATACTGCATATTTTAATTTAAATTGTGACAGATAGAAAATAAAATAAACGTGTTTTTCTGTTTCAATCAGTGTTTCAGCTTTTAACTTATTTGTGACAAGTAGTCTATAAACACAGATCATTTTTTAACTTTTTGTTCTTTGTGTGTGTGTGTGCGTGCGCGCGTGTGCATGTGTGAGCATTTTTCTTTCAATCAGTGTTTAAGCTAAAATTTTGCCATACTGCAACTGCACTACAGTTCTGTGGTCACCAACAGTTATATCTCAGAGTGGCAGGTAGTTGCAATACTTGGAGTACTACTAACCAGTTATTTTGTGGTTATTTTATTGCTTTTTACATTTTAGTTTTAGAAAAATGAACGCATTTTTGACCTTAACACAATGAAAAGAAATCAGACGGAGATTTAGTTTTGAAAATCTTATATTGGATGTGGATTTTAGTCCATGTATGCAAATTTTGACTTTATTATATATAATATATTATATATTACTAAAGGCCCTTTTGGGAAGATAACCATATTAGTGAAATGAAACATTAGAGACCTTTTGACAAGGTTGGTTAGCAGAAATTGTGTGGGGTTAAATTCCATCATGTTTATTGCCTCCCTGAATTATTCGGGATACTATTTATGTCTTATAAAATTATAGTATCACAACATTTGGCCTGTCTGATTTAGGTTTTATGACTTGTGGAAGTGAAAATAGCCCTTTATAGGTTCATAGGTCTGTACTGGGCTAATGGCCCTGGGGCCTTGAAAAGCCTAACTCATATGATTACCCTGGGATCGTGCCACCCAATCTTAGTTCCCAGGTCCTCTGTCGAGTAGAGCCACTGTAGTTATCCTTGGGGTGAATTTTCTATTTCCCATCCACTCATCAAGATTTCTCTTGAAGAGGGCCAGAGAGGTGCTCTATTTGACATGTATGGGAAGCCTATTCTATAGCATGGGCAGTCTCTGGGTTATGAACCTGTCCCTTCAGCACGTTCTGTTGATTGTGATAATGAGGATGAGGTCACTGGAGTGTGTGGTGCAGAGGGATTGGGATTATTTTAGATGTACCATTTCTAACAGAGGTGTTAATAATAGCTCCCAACTTGCAATAGTCTGTGAAGTTTGTCAGCCAGAGTCCCTTTGTGTTGGCCTGGACTTCAGAGAAGTAGATACCAAACAGGAGAGGACCCAGGACCGAACCCTGTGGGACTCCACTCGTGACTGGTTGGCAGTCTGACTTGGACTCAGCTACTTTCACACTGTGGGTTCTATCTGTGAGCCAGTTTGCAACCCAGCTAGTGATATAGGGGTTGATGCCTAGCTTAGTGAGTTTTTCTATGATTCCTGAGTGGGGAATGGTATCAAAGGCCTTGGCCAGATTAAGGTAGGCTGTATTATGAACCACCTTGCCTTCATCCACAGCTCTGGTGGGTGACTCAAAGAAGTCGACCAAGTTGAGTAGGCATGATCTACCTTTCACAAAACCAAACTGTGTGGGATCCAGAGTTTGCAGATCCTCTATATCCTTGTTTATTAGGTCCATGATGATGCATTCCATAGCTTTGCATTTCAGACTCGTCAGGCTAATGGGGCAATAGTTTCCAGGGTCTGTAGTCACTCCTCCTTTGAGGACAGGGATGACTGTAGCAGTGCAGCATTTGACAGGGACAAAGCCTAAAGTGAGGCTGTGACTGAACAGGGCACATAAGTGAGGTGCCCGTTCACTCTGAAGTTCATGTAGAACACAGCCAGGGATATTGTCAGGTCCCATAGAAACTGTATTCTTGGCTTTGGACAGTGCTGTTTTAACCTATGCAGCAGTAATACTGGGTGCCTGGCAATCTACTGGTATTGTGATTGGTCCTTTGGGGGGAGGGGTAAAGTTGGCACTGAATCTGTCGGCCAGTATATTGGGAATATCTGTTGGCTCGGTATAGGAGGTACCATTGTGCAGTAGGTCAGAGGAAATCCGGGTATTGCCATGGATATTCTTTACATAACTACAGAAGGCCTTGTGGTTGTCTTTACTGTCTGCTGCAATTCTGTTTTCATAGCTAACTTTAGATGATTTGATGAGGGATCTCAACTTTTTGTTGAGGCTGATAAGGGAGTTTTTCCATTCTTGGGACTTCACCTTATTCTGCATCAGTTTCCTCCTTCTGTTGCAGTTTCTTTATGGCAAGGGACCACCAGATTAGCTTTTTTTTTTTGGAGGAAAGCGTCTTGGCTCGATTGGGTATGGTGAGATCCATGCATTTGTGTATTTGTACATACAGTGCATTGGTGTATGATTCGGTGGTCATGCAACTATTCTCCATTTGCATGGGTACCGTGAAGTTAGCCACCTCTGTTTTTGGGAGCCCAAAGTTAACTTTGGAGAAGTTTTTCATGATGGTTACCTTTGCGGGGGGGGGGGGGGCGGGGGGGATGGGACGGATGTGGATTTCCAAGGTAATTAGTTTGTGGTCAGATCTAACCAGAGAGGAGTTGACTATTGGTGTAGAGCAACAGTCACCCATGTTAGTAATAACCAGGTCAAGGATGTTGCTACCTCTAGTGGGGGTAAAAATGAGCTGGTCCAGGCCATTGGATTTAATGAATTCCAGGAAACGTTGGGCAAGTGTATTGATAGATGAGTAATTTTCCCAGTTAATGGAGGGGTAGTTGAAGTCACCCAGTATGAGAGTGTTAGGTTGGACCCTAATATACTACAGGGTGCTTAGGAACGTGAAGTGTGTGTCTTGGGACATGGCTGGGGACCTATAGCAGTCTACGACCTGAATCGCTGTCTTACCCAGTGCTAGCTGCGCCTGAAGTATCTTTGATGCGTTATGTTGGGCTACCAGTCTAGAGGTGTGTGCATCCTTTATGAATATGGAAATACCACTGCCTTTGAAGCTTCAGTCCAAGTTCTGGGGCCGAAAGGTGTAGAATGAGTTATAGCCTGGTAGTGCAGGGGTGCTTTCTGCTGCCTTGAACCAGGTCTCTGTTGCAGCACAAATGTCCATGTTCTCCATTTTAATGAGTACTTTGAGCAAGTGCATTATGAGATTTACACTTCTAGCAGTGAGCAGCATGACCCTCAGATTGCATTAGTTTACTTCAACAACATAGTCCGTAGTTGTCAAGATATTTTATTCTGCAGTTAATTTACCAGTAGCTTAATCTTTCTTATATTTTAAACAATCACTTAAGTAGCCTAGCACAACCAGTGTATTTTTCATTTAAGAATCAAGTGTGATTGTTTAATTCATCCAAACTGAAGGACTTTGTCCTGAATGATTTATTAAAGAATAATTATTGCAGAAAGTATTATAAAGCAGAGATAGCATCAAGTAAAAGTTTTAGCAAACTGCGAGAACTTAATTTCACAAAAAGTAAAGAAGAAATTATGAAGCCATTTGTCAGTGTGATAGATTTAAAGTTTGGAGCACTGCTGAAAAAATAACTAATGAATGGGCCACAAATGTGGACAGATCTTCATAACATGGAACGAATTATATGATAAGGGGTGTTAGGTCTGAAGGTATGTATCAGGGTTGAATCATACCAGATTAGGCACGTAAATTGTTCATAGGTTCATACTAGGCTATCTGCCCTAGGGCATTTATAAGCCTAGCCAGAGTGTGTTTGGCTTTCGCCACCCATTTTAAATTAATTTTGCTATGCCCTTTTTCGAGGTTAGTATACTGTGCCTCTGTCTAACAGTGACACAGAAGTGATACACGGGGTAAACCTACTATCTCCCATCCACTCATCAAGATTCCTCTTGAAGAGAGTCAATGAAGGACTCTGCCTAACCTGGACTTGGATTTTATTCCAGAGTGAAGGGAGCCTCTGGGTTATGAATCTGTCCCTCCAGCATATCCTATTTATTTCAGTGCTGAGGTTCAAGTCTCTCGAGCGCGTAGCTCGATTGGATTTGGATTTTCTTTGGTGTAGCATGTCCATTAATTCCGGGTTGGACATGGCTTTATACATCAGGCACACATCGCCTCTGAACAGGCGGTATGCCACTGAGTAGAGCTGGAGTTTCTTTAACTGGGCAGCATATGGCATCTGTTTGAGCCCTTTGATCCTCTTGGTGAGGTACTTTTGGGGTCTTTCCAGTTGCTGCAGGTGTCTGGTAAGGTACATCCCAAAAGGGGCATTGTACTCAATTATGGGCCTGATGAGGGATGAGTAAAGAGGCACGATGACCTCCCCTGATCTAGATGTGAATCCCTTCATGATTAGGTGGGCTATATAAAATGTGTTCAAACAGGTTTTGCCGAAAAAAAGAAGCAGTAAAGGCAAGGAGTGGAAGAACTATCATAGATAACAGTAAATTAAAAGGAATTTTCTTAGAATTACAAGCTGAAATAGAAAAATGAAATCTAAACTTAAATGAATAGTTTACACATAGCCTTTTCAAGATGAATGGGAGCAACACACTGCAAACAGCACGGAAAAGAATCAGTCCAGTAACGATAAAGCAGAACTAGATCAACAAACATTAGACATGAATATTTTATTAAATGTTCCATTAAAGGCACAAGCAAGGCCTGGACTACTCAGGGGTAGCCTCAAAAACATGCAAGCAAATGCAGAACCTCAGAGAGAAGAAGAGTTAATAGTCTAGTACAATAATCTTTGACAGAACAAAACTTAGGACAGGTACTGAGGCTGCATGTTTGCAAGAAATTCACCCATCAAAAGGGAGCGACATCAGATCAGATGAAAGAGGACAGAAGTGTGTAGGTGGTGAAGTGATTACAAGCAGCAGTGAAAACAAAAGTGGAGAAGTGGTTTGTTCTTATGATGCCAGGTGGAGACAATCCGTAATCTGCTAGATTTGTTGATTCTACAGCAAATCAAAAATAAGACAGGAATGATATACAAAAGGTACCAAAATACAAAGGTTACATCTGTGAAAAAGTGTACAGAGAGTGTGAATGATAGTGATAAAATGAAAAAGTGATACTAAAGAAAAAGCCAAAAAGAGATAAAAGCACTGCAGAATTTAGCCCAATGTGAGGAAAATTGTTTGGCACTAAGACAGTAAGTAGTGGTAAGGCAACCAGTTGTTCTGTAACTAAAAGAGACCTCAGGTGGAAGCATCCTAAAACTTCATCCAGACATTGTGATCTAATGAGATTCTTAATCAGGGGTGGACATATTTGTCAGTAGGAATGGCATTCTCCATAAAATGATCTCATACATTCCTAGTGTCAATGTTACTTATGTTAGACAGGTGATCAATGGTGTCTTCAGGCTGCAGAAACTCTGAAATACTGTGGTTTCATACAATCAGAATGGCTTGTTAACAGCTTCTATAAAATGGCTACAGATATTTTTGAACTGGAAGTAAGAGCAACCTATTTTTTCTTGTATTTTGCAAACAGGTTTACGTTAGAAGCCTATCAATAAAAAAACTGAAATGACAAATACATATTTAAAAATCTTTATTACAGAATGGATTTAAAACTTTAAAAAAGTTGTAGATAGCTGTTTTTCTTGTATTTTGCAAACAGGTTTACGTTAGAAGCCTATCAATAAAAAAACTGAAATGACAAATACGTATTTAAAAATCTTTATTACAGAATGGATTTAAAACTTTAAAAAAGTTGTAGATAGCTGGTTTGTGTTCCACAAGCACAGACAGATAAAAGCATTTACGACAAGCACTTGAGTCCCAAGAGCTCAAAAAACACTATCTTGAAGTCAGGGACTCTAGCAACTTGTAGCTTGTGAAGGCTGTCACTTGAGCTCAAACTTGAATATGAGTTTGGGCAAGTAGCTGCAGAACTTTACCAAACATATTATCCAAGTTGAACAAAGTAAGTGAAGCAGACATGGGGTGGGGGCATGAGAGGGATTTTATGGTTAGGGAGCAACAGTAGAATTTAGTTTTAGGGAGGGGGTTAGAGTTTTTGGTTTTGGACCGATCAGGGATTTTAGGGTTAGGGAAGGGGAAATGTGATTTAGGGTAAAGAGTGAGGTCTCAGTTGAGAACTAGGTGGGAGTTTTAGAGTTAAAGTTAGGGCTCTGGTGGGGCTACACAGTTTTATGGAGTCAGGTGTTGGAAGGGCAACATAGTTATGGGAGAGCAGGCTAGTGGGAGTTAAGGCACTTGCTTTTTTGAACAAGTGACAGCAAGCATGTCACATGCAACAGCACAAGAACTAATAACTACCTGTAGTAGCCAGATAAAACACTGAATATGACCCAGTCGACCCAAGACTGATTAGTGGCACTGGTGTTTATTGGAGATTGGTGTGTGGGAGAAAGGAATAACAAAGTTTTGTCTACTGGTATTTCACAGGGAGGAAGGATGTGTATGACATGTCTGTGAAGGCATGCTTTGTTCTGTAGCTTCAGTATAGACTAGAACTCAGAAAAAAAAGTGAGCATATTAAGGAGGGCCTTGCTGCCTAAAGAGTGAGAGTGGCTGGTATACTAATACAAGTCTAGTGTATACCTGACTAAAATCCACATCTGTGACCAATAGTGCTGGATACTAGACTCACTCTTCCTCTAGAGGAGATGTTGTCAACAGAGTGGGAACAAGGAATTCCAAACAAGTTGGGCTAAATACCCATGTGAGATACTGTAATTTCTCATGACAATGACAAGAGCTGGGGCTCGGGGAGCAGCACTGCAACAGAGGTATTTTGCAAGATCAAACCCATTAGTAATCCACAGAAAGCAAACATACAGGTTGCATCTTTGAAAAGGTAGTAAAAATGTATAGCTAATTACCTTTTGAAATGGTCAAAAGTTTATACTCTATGTGTGTGTGTGTGTGTGTGTGTGTGTGTGTGTGTGTGTGTGTGTGTATATATATATATATATATATATATATATATATATATATATATATACACACATGTACATATATTTTTCCCCCCTCAGGAAATGCGACTCCCAACCAAACATGCCTACTACATTTAAAAAATTATATCAACTAATATTAAAAGTAATGCTATTGGTAAAGAAATTGTTTGCAATTCGGAATGAGAACTTAGCAGTGATAACTAAAACATGAATGAAGGAAAATGACTGGATTAGAAGTTTTGAAGTTATAAAACTTTTTGCTTTAAAAATGAGAGTTGTGACATAGAATGTGGTGTTAAGATGTTAAGAAAACTAATGTCAAAGTTTATGAGGTACACAATGTTCACAATATTAATAACTATTATAGCAAGTGTGACACACTAGTTCAAGTGCAGACTGTATACAATGAAAAAGAAAAACTATAGCTTAGTTTTACCTCAAATTTTCTGCTTAATGTACTTCTGTTTACATACAGTGCAGTTCTGTGTTTACAGTCTCTCAACCAAATACAAGATTCCTTACAATTCACAGCCTTGGTATGGCAGCCCTCCTCAAATGCATGCACAGTTATTCTCCTTGTACTCCTTCAGTAAATCCACAGTTATATTCTTGATACTCCTTGAGGAAATCCACAAAAAGTGATTTTCCTGGTATATCCACAATATTTTCTGGTCAGAGTCCATCAAGACTCTTCACCATACCTCTCAACCTTTTTGCAAAAGAAATCTGGACAAAGCCCAAAATAATGGGGGGGGGGACAAAGGATAAAAAATATGACCAAATTTTAAATATTGCTCTAATAAACTTAGAAAGTTGTTAGAACACAATTTCTGTTAGCATGCATTTCCTTAAGTATAGGAAGTCTGAAATTCAAATGTATACCATTATTTAGCGATTTCATTCCTCAGTGATTTGCCCAAAAAACACACATTTTAGTAGAAAATGATC